>NC_054712.1:11133469-11225145 GCF_016097555.1 Gigantopelta aegis | reverse complement strand
TTGTTGCAACTAATAAATGCTTAAACATTTAAAAGTAATGTTTGAAAAACTCGAAAACCATTTTCCATAATTCGAAGCAAGTATCAGTACTCGCAAATAATTATAACTTGCCCATATTATATACCGACAAAAATAATGTACTGGTAATTTATAATAAGAATAATAATGATAATAATATAGTTCAACTATAAAAATGTAATATTTGTGTGATATAAATTATCTTGTTACAACACATGTATTTTATATGTTTATGATTCATATTGCTGAGTTTGTACTTCTCTTGCGTATGTGCCTTTTTTGACAATAATGTTGCGTGTGCAGAGGGGGTGGGGTGGGGTAGTCACAACACCCCTCTTCAAAGCTAATATCCACTTGTCATAGTATAAATCCCCCTGCATAATTTACTGAACATGTGCCTGCTTTGTACATTTTTCTCAGTCCCGCACAACCAAATATCCTATTCACCGCGACAAAGAGGACTGCTACTCCCAGACTAGTTTACTAAATCAAAACTAGCAGAACGGAGCTCGTTGGACAGAGCTCATTGGAATACACACAGCTGTGTTATTATGCACAAATGAGTCACTGTCAAAACAGTGGTGTTCACGAAAGGGGAGCATATTCTTCCCACATGGTGTCACCACAGCTGTAATGTCCCGTCGCTTGATCTAAAACGATGAAAAGAAGGTGCAACTGTTTTTCCAAACAGATGGAAAGGTATACCATCATTTTGGTCAGTGGTGTATCGTATTTAGCATAGATATCCTCCAAATGTCTACCATAAAAAGTATTGAATGCCCGTGGACATCATAATCCTGATGGGACAATGCCTGTGCCAGAATGATATAGCATTGTTTAAAATCTGAATTCAATGAGCATGCCCTAAGTTGTCTTAGAAGGTGTGATATGTAGACACCAAAAGCTGGAGTAGAAGGTATGTTTTTTCGATATAAAGACTTCAACGCACCATGTCTTCATTTGGACGCTAATCAGTAAAAATATCAAAACTCCGTATCAAAAATAAGCAAAACGCCGCACCCCTCTCTCTCTCTCTCTCTCTCTCTCTCTCCTCTCTCTCTCTCTCTCTCTCTCTCTCTCTCTTCAGGTACCCCATTTATTCATCAAATTCCCTACCTATATACAACTAAACAGGTTCTCGTTGAATGTTAAAAGGTATATATATGTGCATATAGAAGTGTTTGTGCTTGTATTATAATAAATTATTTAGTGCATGCTTGTGTTTTTGTTTTCTTTTAATTTCTTTAGTATAATTATCACAGCCGATATGTAATGTTGAAGACGTCGTTGCACGAGGCAACGACCCCTTCGAAACATCAGTTTTTCAAGACTTTTCTCTTCTATTGAGCCGTTCTAATGCGGCAAAATATTCTGTTTCAACCCTTGATTATACAAAGTATTTAAAAAATGCCATTTCATTAAATGGCTTATTTTCCTCTAATAAATTTCGTGTGGTCCAAATTACCCTATTGCTTTACTCCAGAGAAACGTTCCCAAGTTCGACGCATAGTTGCCAACTTTATGTTTGATTCCAAAATTCATTGTGCATGGATTTAATCTGAATTTGTGGCCAAAACGTTTTTTGAAAATTGGTTAAATTTGTTTAATGAATAATCAGTGGTAGAAGGCATGTAAGACTGAGTTCACTCCATCGCACACGAGGCACGCCGGGGTGGACTCAATCTTCCAGACATATAGGTTTTTCTAACTGCAATTACATTTCTAATCATTTTATAAATTAAGTCAAAATCATGATTTTCAATTAATCCGGAATTTAGTGTTTGCCAAACATTTTTCAAATTGATGTTTTCTTTCTTCTTTTTTCTTTTTTTTTCTTTTTTTTTTATTGTCCCCAGAATATAAAATGGCAGTGTCAGGGTTGGGGTGCCCTGAGCTCACAGTCTCACAATATTTTTTAAATTTCATATGGTATACACAGTTTTATATACATACATATAAATGGCAAAATATATACACACGAATAGATACAATCCACACACTTTATGTATATTGGGTTGGTTTTTTATTTTAAAAAGGTACATCGACATACATCTACATATTTAGACTCATACATCCATCCACACCTACATACATACATACATTAATATATACACATACAACATTGCATTATAAAAACCCCACCAAAACATACACCATTATAATTGGGTTGTATATCTAGCATGTATATGACAATCGAAATACAAACACACACAAAAAAACAAAATATTACTATAAAATTCTGTCCAATTATTGCCTGGCTACATATTACATAAATTATGATACATAGCCCATTTTGTTTGGAATTTATGGTGTAAACCTTTACTGTGATGAATGTTTCGTTCAATTATATATATCTTGATTTTAGAACATATTTGAAATGTTTAATATTTGGTAATGTATCCGTTACTTTACATTTGTAAATAAAGAACTTTGAAAGTAATAAAAAGAGATCAAAAATATCATCTGTTATTGTTTTATTATTTTCACCAAGAAGAATCAATTCGGCATCAAGAGACAAATTGATGTTTTCAGTAAAAATGATTTCCCATTTGGACATGAACGATGCGTCTTTGTGAGTTTGTAACAGCAAACTGGTCCCTAGTTTTCGCGACTGTTACGTCTTTGTTGTATCACCTACGTTGATACGAAAGATGGCGTCTAAGTCACCATCGTAGGGGTCTTCGTTTTTTAACGTCCACAATAAAGGTCGCGGAAAGTTGTCCTGTATGTCTTTTATTTGGCGATAAAATGCCGCGCTAGTCAAGCAACCAGCGAAGTCCGTAAGTCGTTCGTCCCTAAGTCCCATATGTCTCTGACTAAATTTAGTCCTTCGCTACCTCGATTTTTGTATTGTTTGTTACTTACCGTCGGGTTGTCATGAAGAGGTTCATACAGAATTTGTTGATAGTTCTCCGTGTCACGTGTAAAGTTAAGTTCGTCCCAAATTAGTAATATATCTTTGTAAATGTTCGGCATTGAGTTAAAATTTTCTTTTTTGTTTACAATATTACATTTTAAAATGTGTCTTTCAATATTTAATTTTTTGTAATCTGCTAAAGATTTCCAATTTCCCTCAACCTCTAAAAACAAAAGTCTACTTACAAATTTAATTTTTTGTGCTTTGATTTTTAGCCGAATATTTACAACCCCGGCCCGACCTACATAACTCCTAAGGTAGTTGAATTTGCTCTTTTGATATAAAATGTTTTCTATAACTCCAAATAAAAAAAACAAATCGTTGTATCAATTTGTTTGGCATATTTTCCCGGAAGTTCCAAAACGTTTGATAAATACCAGATGCCACTAGTGGCGAGTGAATTTACAGCAACTACTTTACCATGTAATGTTAATTTTCTGTTACTCCATATATTTGAGATTGTTTTAATTTTTTGAATTTTGGGTTCCCAATTATCTGCCGAAACGTCAATATTGCCGGAATAAAATCCTAATATTTAAATTTTTTCATTAGTACATCTTATATCGAGGAGAGTGTCTTTCTCATACCTAAGTTTCCTCATTAGGAAACCGTTGGTTTTCTGAAGATTTACCTTAGAAGATGCACGCACGTTCGTTGACTGAATCTAGGTCTGATAAAGTTGCGTTACCGTCGTCCTAGTATTCTACCCACTTACTAACGAAGCCATCTGGTAAAGGTATACCATTAATTTTGGAACCCTCCCGAACAGCTTCAGTCAAAGTTTCAGCTACTAAAATATATAGAACAGTGCTGATCGGGCACCCCTGTCTAATACGCCGAGAAAGATCAAAGAAATTAGATACATGCACATTTACCTTAACAGCTGATTGAATATCAGTGTAACATGTTTTTATCATTTTAATAAAATTTGCCCCAAAATTAAATTTTTGTAAAACTTTAAACAGAAAATCCCATTCTACTCTATCATAAACTTTTGTTTGATCTAAGGAAAGTATTAGCCCAAGTAAATTATTACAATTAACATATTCTCT
The DNA here is from genome assembly GCF_016097555.1 of Gigantopelta aegis. Lineage (NCBI taxonomy): Eukaryota > Metazoa > Mollusca > Gastropoda > Neomphalida > Peltospiridae > Gigantopelta > Gigantopelta aegis. The sequence goes on along the minus strand of NC_054712.1, from coordinate 11,221,158 downwards.
TAAGTCTCTTATCAATGATGCTCCGTCATGAATTGATTTGATTTGGTTGAATAATTTTTGACAAAAATTCTCTGATTCTACTAGCCAAACCTTTAGTGATATTTTATAGGCACAATTTAATAAAAAGATGGGTCGCCAGTTTTTGAGAAGTTGTTTTTCATTTCCTTTCCAAATTAATACAATTACACCACGGCGCATGGTAAAAGTTAGTTTTTCCTTATTAAAAGCATCGTTAATTACTTCTACCAGATCACTATCAATTAAGCCGAAACAATTCCGGTAGAATTCGGCAGTCAAGCCATCACAGCCCGGTGATTTATCATTGGCAAAAGATTTAATCGCGGATGAAACTTCGTCAAGAGTTATTTTCCCTTCACATGTGTATCTGTTTTCAGCACTTAATGTCTTTGTCATTTTATTTAATAAATAATTTTGTGCCGAAACATATTAATGATGTATAGGCTATCCTATTTCTTCTAGACCAAGAACTAGGTGTTTACACACACACACGCACGCACGCTCGCACGCACACACACACACACACACACACACGCGCGCGCGCGCCTACGTACACACACACACACACACACACACACGAACTATCCGCCGCCAGCAAAAAAAAGTAATTATGTGTGCGGATGTGGCATTAGTTGTTCATACACAAAGACCCATTGTAAGTTTTTTAACTGTTCATAAGAAATGTTATGCATGCAGTGGCGTAGCGAGGTGGTGTGTGTGTGTGGGGGGGTGGGGGGTGGGGGCGGGGGTGGCACGGGGCAATGCCCCCCAATCAAATCTTTTTTTCTTTTTTTTTACTGTATTAATTTGTTTTATATCATGCATACATACATACATACATACATACATACATACATACATACATAGTGCCCCCACCCCCAAAGGTGGGTTCCCCGATATAATAAAATCCTGGCTATATATTCAACATATTGCAACTGTTAATTGGGTTAATATCTTAACTATACTAGATTCACTATCCCAAGAAATGTTCTTGTGAATACATTAACTCTTTTGTATTTCGTCTTGTTAAAGACGGTCTAGAACAGAATAATACCAAAGCAAGAAGCTGGTAAGACTCATAATAGACGATGCAGCTTTTTTCCTCGAAATTTTGTTTCCATATGTCGTTCCTTTTATAAAACTCCATTTTGCGGTATTTTTTTAAATGATATATAATTACATTCCTTGCCCCCCCCCCCCCCCCCCCGAAAAAAAAGCAACAACCAAAAAACAAAATGAAAATAAATAAATAAATAAATAAATAAATAAATAATAATAATAATAATAATTATTATTATCATCATAATAATAATCATAATAAAAAAATAAAAAAAATTAAGTGATACCAAACATTTATGAGCCTAGTTGGCATGAATGCTGATTGAGATATTGATACCAATATGAAATCCAAGATGACCACCATAATCTATTAATAATAATATATCTATAATCCATATCAAAGGCCGTGGTATGGTGCATATAAAATATCCCTTGCCACTAATGGAACAATGTAGCGGGTTTCCTCTCAAAGACTATTTGTCAAAATTACGAAATGTAAGTTACGTATCCTATACTTGAATTATTATCGGTCTCAAGTTCATCTAGGAAACTAATGCAGTAATGTTTATAGATAATTTGTCTTTAATATTTCAAAAATCTGAATGACAAAACCCTTACCATAATGAAAACGCCTATCTCTGCACAACGTAGAGGTAAAGGGATGTTTTGACACGAAGTTGCTGCCCATTAATACCAGATTCGGATATTGGCTTGATCCATAGTGAAGGGATCACTATCACGTTTGGTCTTTTGGGGATCAGGCTAAAACGGAACCACTACCAAAAGGGAACCATTTTTGTTAGCGAAAACGGAACCATTTTCGTTGGCGAAAACGGAACCGATTGTGGCTATAACGGTACCTCACTGTATTGGGTAAAACGGAACCACACGAGAGAGAGAGAGAGAGAGAGAGAGAGAGAGAGAGAGAGAGAGAGAGAGAGAGAGAGAGAGAGAGAGAGAGAGAGAGAGAGAGAGAGAGAGAGAGAGGGTACAACAGCAGTAGATAAGTATAAAGAAGTTGTGGGGATATTGAGAGAGTATTAGAGATTGACATTTTAATTAGTATTCTATTTCCAAGTGAACTTTCAAAGCATTATTTTTAATTAAAACATTCTTTCAAAGAGTGTTTTATGGCGTGTCCATTGCTTATGAAATGCTTCAGAGAGAGAGAGAGAGAGAGAGAGAGAGAGAGAGAGAGAGAGAGAGAGAGAGAGAGAGAGAGAGAGAGAGAGAGAGAGAGGAGAGACAGAGAGAGAGACAGAGAGAGAGAGAGAGAGAGAGAGAGAGAGAGAGAGAGAGAGAGAGAGAGAGAGAGAGACTGACCGACCGACCGACTGACGACTGTTGATTGTCAAGCATTTAACTTAATAGAATTACACCTGTATTGCTAATGTTAATCCCCATCACCGATTCCGTCTAGCCGGAATGTCGCAGACAAAACATCAAAGCTCACAGTGTTCACTGCACAGCTTGCTTGGTTAAGTACACAACAATCGATTGCTTGTTTTGTAAATAAATAAACATCATTTTACTTTATTACATCTGACTTCCTTCATGAGATCTGTCAGTTGTTGCTGTATTTAAAAAGGTAATAGACTAAATTAGTGCCTTCAGTACAACTGTTATTTTTAGCTTGAGCACGTGCTAAGATGACGCTTGACGTCACTAATCGAGGCCCTACTTGGAAGAACAGTCAATAGATTTTATGATAATCAAATGCTCCCAATCACAAGTTTCTCAAGTATCCACCAAAAGAGAGGAAATTCGTAACCAGTATCACAGCAATGCTAATCCAAATAGAAACGGCAGAGAACAGGAAAAGTAGCGAATGTTGAGGGGGCCTTTTCTGAGTGGTTTGCGAATGCCCGTCTGAAAGATATATGCCGTTATCTGGGCCAATTGTAACTGAAACGGCAAAAGAACTAGCGAAAATATTGAAAGTGGATAACTTCAACCCAACAAGCTGAATAGTTGTTACTTTTATTTATTTTGTTCGCCTATTTATTTATTTATAAAAAATATTTACATCTATAATGGAGATTATTTGTGCACGTTTAAAAAAACACAACCCCAAAATCCTGCACTTTACACACCTATTTGACCGAAGCCAGTCTAGTTCTGTGTCAGCCTTCATAAATAGGTCATCTCTGCAGTAAAACAAAGTTGCTATGCGTGAACGAAACTTACTATGTAGCCCCAAAATAACAACACTCAGGTATATAAAGAATTTCATTTATTTAATTCACATAAAAATTAACTATGAGCAATCATGTTATAATAGCACATATTATCTCTCCCCCCCCCCCCCCCCCCCCCCCCCCACCCTAACAAATATGGATGTTTAGTCTACATGAAATGGGCCATGGCTGTGCGTTAAGTAAGGGGATCCGGTTGTCATAGATCTTTTTTCCCTTATATAAAGTTGTCATCAAAGGCAACTAACAATGTTCATTAAAAAGTGTATGCCTTATAGGCCTATGCCTTAATTTTGGTTTTGATTTCGTTTTATCCATCGATTTTAGTGCCCTTTTAGCCAACGCAGGTTCCGTTTTGTCCACAGCTTTTAGTGCCGTTTTAGCCAACGCAGGTTCCGTTTTGTCCACAGATTTTAGTGCCGCTTTAGCCAACGCAGGTTCCGTTTTGTCCACAGATTTTAGTGCTGTTTTAGCCAACGCAGGTTCCGTTTTGTCCACAGATTTTAGTGCCGTTTTAGCCAACACAGGTTCCGTTTTGACCACAGATTTTAGTGCCGTTTTAGCCAACACAGGTTCCGTTTTGTCCAATTTGGTTCCGTTTTCGCCTGATGCCGTTTTGGCACGGTTCCGTTTTCGCTATATAGCATATTCCTCGATATTATCCATGATGATTTTAAAGTTAGAGACCCAATTAATGTTTTGTTGGTCGCTAGTTTTTAGAACATATATATATATATATATATATATATATATATAGAACAATTAATGAAAAACTAATGCTCTACAAATGAGGAGGGTACGAAAACTACTACAATTGACAAGGGGAAATAATTATATTGAACCAAAACAAACTATTTCCGGTTTGACGTTTTGAACAACACGTGTGATTAAAATGGCAGATCAAGAACTTAGTAAAAAGTAAGTTGTCAAACACTGACGAGTTTTAAAACCCCCGATAATTCACTTATTGGTTAGAAGTGTTTCACGAGAGGTTTATTACTATATTAGCATTAGCGTTCTCCAAGTCGATCTTGATTAGTTGTGATTGCATCATACCCGATTATATATCCTCATCCTGTGTCGAAAGTCGTGTTTACACAAATTAATTAACATTACTCTCTCTCTCTCTCTCTCTCTCTCTCTCTCTCTCTCTCTCTCTCTCTCTCTCTCTCTCTCTAGCTCTCTACTTATTTTCTTGGGTAGTCATGTATAAAGAATATTATAAATACTTATAATAAATAGGCCTATACTAGGCTATAGTTAGGTTTAGGGTTAGTGATAGCCGAGTACTCTGACTGTAAGAGAGCTAGACGGAGATTTGGACATAAATACGCTCTCATAAGTAACTGTATTATGGTTTGTACATAAATTAACCCACGCACTGAAATAATTATTTGGAGTGTTTTCTTGGTTAATTAGTCTTTTCTTTCCATGGCCCTGTACCTGTAGTTCCTGATTAGCAGGTGTATATTTAGACGGTCCCCAGACACTGTGTCTAGACACACTAAAAAGACGTGCCTCTTTTATTAAGATCACAGGGTATTGTGTTAACCGGACATCTCTCTAATCGTAATCGACCAGCCGTCTTGCTTTATTACTGTAAGTAATTCTGTAAAAACCTTGGTTAAGTAGATTTTCCCATCTAAAATCACAAACTGATAAATTACGTAGTCCCAAAGAAAAGAAAATTATCACTTAGGTATCGTGAGTGGTCGTTTTTGCTCGAACGTAGCATACCAATAGGCTTAATAATATGCATTTTTCGTTCTATTGATGCAAATTGAAATATATTTAGTTAAATAGTTTATTATACTATCAAGTCATTTATTTGGTTTACAAATCAGGTTGATGAAAGCGAAGTGCCTTGTCGTAAATTAGAGAGTTTGTTTACACTGTGCATAGAGCAGATGGACGGAGCTGATGTCACTTCGCCCAAGCTATACCACCGGACGTCACAAAAACGAAACAAAATGGCTGCCCCCAGTTAGCATGAATAATCATGTTTTTTTATTAACTCTAAAAATTAAAATTACACGTTTTTCATTTGTTAAAGTGTGGTCCGGGTATGTATCTTTCCAACACATAAATCACTTATTTGAGTTTACTCTACCTTTAATCACTAATACACACACTACAGAAAGAAACCCGACAGCTCCCACATTCAGCTAAGCTTCGGCAAACTCCGGACAGCAGAATTGTAAGCTCGCTGACCTACATGATCAGCCATTCCGTCTTCCAGGGGCCGTCTCAAAACGACAATCACAAAAAAAGAGTTTGTTTTGTGTAATGACATCACTAGAGCACATTGATTCATTAATCATCGGCTATTGGATGTCAAATATTTGGTAATTTTATCATAGTGTTAGAGAGGAAACCTGCTACATTTTATCATTAGTAGCAAGTGATCTTTTATAGGCACCATCCCACAGACAGGATAGCACATACCATGGCTTAGGATTGTTGTGGTATTAGAACGGAAATCGTTGACAACTTTTTTGTCGTTGGCAATTGCCAAAAAAATACATAGCTTGGTCTCTGACTGTAATGAGAGCGTATTTATGTCCAAATGTCTGTCTAGCTCTCTTACAGTCAGAGTACTTGGGCTAGGTTAGTGACAGTTTCAAATGAAAGTCCTTCCGGACAGTGAGTTACTTGTTAGTAGGTTAGTGGTTAGTGAGAGAGAAGAGGGTGTAGTGGCTTTACACGTACCCACTGAGCCCTTAAGAACTCCCTCTGGGTTGGAGCCGGTACTGGGCTGTGAACCCTGTACCTACCAGCCTGTAGTCCAATGGCTTAACCACTACGCCACCGAGGCCGGTCTTAACATTACTAAGTGCAGATTAATTAACATTGCTAAGTGCATACTCCATCCGAGCCTCCATGAATATTGTTTTTGTATAAATAATTTTGGTTTGATTTGATGTAAGAAGAAAAATAAAAGTGTTTTGGAAATAATCCCCCACCCCCCCCCTCAAAACCCACCCCCTCAAAAAAAAAAAAAAAAAACCCAGTGAGGGAACTGTTTGGGTGGATGCGTCGCTTGTGCCCAGGGCTAACTCTGGGTGAGCAAATTTTTTTTTGCTAAACTTCATAAATTGTAAAAATCCACTTTATTTTCCAGCAAGATATCAATAATTACAAAACATTTTTCACCAAATTAAAATAAAATTCACCGATTGGGCTTCGGGTGGGATTTAGCTCGACCGGATGAGTGCTCGATTGAGGTCCTTGCTTCACAGGATCGAACCACCTCAGTGGATCCATTCAACTGATTAAGTGTTTTTCTCATTCCAACCTGGTCAAATGCTGTGGTATGTGCTTTCCTGTCTTTGGGAGAGTGTATCCTCTGCTAATTATGGAAAAATGTAGTGTGATTTTGTTTCTGAAATAGGATTACGTCCAAAATATTATTTCGCTCTCCTGGGGAAGTTTGTTTTGTTATGTTGTGATTTGCAACACAAATTTCAGAGATTGAGCTACACAATTCTAAAATGTTAAATAGTTTGTTGTACTGAATTTTCAATTGATCACCAAATGTTGCTAAAATTAATCAAAGTTTTTAAAGCTGAGTGCTTTTTGTTCACAACTGCTGATAACTTACTGACTTGAGCGAACGTTCGGCAAAAACTAAATTCCATTTATATAGCTACAGTACATGTAGATTAGGACCTGCACTGTATGACGTTTACCCTCAAAATAAAAGTACTTGAGATTCATGTTTTCTATTATATAGCACTTGACCACAATGTGTTTTTGCCAGATCGGGTTTATGTTCTTAATTTCTAGTGTTATTAGTATAAAATTTTAATTGGTTGGTTTAAAAGATGTAATTGGTTGTTGGTGATTAGTGAGAGAAGTCAGAGCGGACCCATTAAGTGGATCTATTTTTTTGAATGCCAGGGCTTTTTCTGTCTCAGCCAGTCCTCCATGATTGGTGTATCACAGGCTCTGGAATGTGCTGTCCTGTCATGGGGGACAGTGTGTACAAAAGAACCCTTGCTACTAAATAAAAAATGTAGTGGACTTCCTCAAGATTATACAGTGTCATGTATCTACATCAGGATTATTACGTTTTTGACATCCAATAGCCTATGAATTGATGTGCCCTAGTGGTGTTATTAAAACAAATGTTAATTGGACTCTGTTCAGGACATGTTGGTGGTGGCTAGTGAAAGAAGTCAGTATAGTGAACTCCATCTCGATCCACACCGAGTACTTACAGTCCGTCTTTTTCATGCTATTGAATTTACTACAAGTTATTTATTTCTGAGCTGATTACTTTCTAAATTGGACACAAAAATAGTAAAAACATTTTTTATTTCCAAAACACTTGAATTACTTTCCTTCTTATGTCAAACAAAACTGAAATTATTTACAATTTTTTTTTTTTATAGAATGATGGGATGGGCTATAGTTAACTGTTGAATTCTAAATATAATGCACATCCTTATATATACACATTGTGTGTCAATTTTGAACTTATGTATGCGGAAAATCATGAAATGCATTTAAATGTCTATCTCTTCACCTTGTTTTATATATTTTTACTAGGTGACAATGGTGAAGAGATAAAGCTAAAGAAATTGCTAATTGAAGATGTTTTCCACCATTTTCCCAATCTGTCTTCGGTGTCTCATGCGAATATCTCCACACAAACTCCTTATCACTCCAAGACTGCCTCGTCTAACTTTCCATACTTCATCAGAAAGGTTTAAAACACGGTAAGCAATGTGCTGCTCTGTGTACGGACTGTGATGTATGCTTGTACCCCTGCTACCCAATGGCATGGGGGGGGGCTAGATTTTCGTAACCCTAACCCAAACCCATTTTCTTTTTGGAGGAGGCCTACCATCTATCAACTGTGGCTGCATTCAGCACACACATTGTTAATCTTCAATTTCTTAGCGTCATACCCGAAAATTTCTTTCGGGCAGAGAGACCGCTTACATATAATTATTTCCATACTAGATTGTATGTGTATGAGAGATTTGGGGAGGGAGGATTAAAGTTTGTTTGCTTAACAACACCACTAGAGCACATTTATTAATCACCAAATTTTTACATTTCAGGGTTTTATCACCTGTGTTTCTAGACTCAGATAATCGACACCATTCCCCACCATTCCTTTAAAGCTATGTAATTTTTTCATTCCCAATTTTGGAGTAAAAAATTCCCAATCAAGGTAAATAATTATAATTTTTTGTTATTATATAAAGGCATATTTTGAAAACAATACATAAGACTAGATATTAATTTGAATAAATACAAGTACCCGGTATATGTATAGTATTAGTCTTTTCGATTCTAACAATGTTTTTTGAATGAAACTGAAAATTCTCCAAATTGTGTGAAACAACACTGATATTCCCAAAGTCAAAAGTCATGGGTGTCAAGTCAAGTTTTAGATATAAAACCCTGCATGGAGAGGAAACCCGCTACATTTTTCCATTAATAGGAAGTATTTATACATGTATGCACAGGGCTAGCTCTGGGTCAGCAGAATATTTTGCCAGATTGTCAATCGTACTTCAGAAAGCCGGTTATTTTGCCAGATTGTCAGTCGTACTTCAGAAAGCCGGTTATTTTGCCAGATTGTCAGTCGTACTTCAGAAAGCCGGTTATTTTGCCAGATTGTCAGTCGTACTTCAGAAAGCCGGTTATTTTGCCAGATTGTCAGTCGTACTTCAGAAAGCCGGTTATTTTGCCAGATTGTCAGTCGTACTTCAGAAAGCCGGTTATTTTGCCAGATTGTCAGTCGTACTTCAGAAAGCCGGTTATTTTGCCAGATTGTCAGTCGTACTTCAGAAAGCCGGTTATTTTGCCACATTGTCAGTCGTACTTCAGAAAGCCGGTTATTTTGCCAAATTATCAATCGTACTTCAGAAAGCCGGTTATTTTGCTACAAAACGTCATTTATTTCATAAAATTATTTCACCAAATTAAAATAAAATTCGCCAATTGTTTTTGCAATTGGCAAATTGTCAATCGTACTTCAGAAAGCCGGTTATTTTCCAACAAAACATCATTTATTTCATAAAATTATTTCACCAAATTAAAATAAAATTCGCCAATTGTTTTTGCAATTGGCAAATTGAACGAGTGCCAGAACTATCCCTGGTATACACCGTCCCATACACAGGATGGCACATACAAATGTATGCCGGACATGGTGCTCTAGCTTGCACGGGGAGTAGATGGGGATTGATCCCAGACTGATGGCACATTAGGCGAGTGCCTTGAACTATCCCTGGTATGCACCGTCCCGTAGACAGGATGGCACATACAAATGTATGCCGGACATGGTGCTCTAGCTTGCACGGGGAGAGTAGATGGGGATTGATCCCAGACTGATGGCACATTAGGCGAGTGCCTTGAACTAGTCCTGGTATGCACCGTCCCGTAGACAGGATGGCACATACAAATGTATGCCGGACATGGTGCTATAGCTTGCACGGGGAGTAGATGGGGATTGATCCCAGACTGACGGCGCATTAGGCGAGTGCCTTGAACTATCCCTGGTATGCACCGGCCCATAGACAGGATGGCACATACAAATGTATGCCGGACATGGTGCTCTAGCTTGCACGGGGAATAGATGGGGATTGATCCCAGACTGACGGCACATTAGGCGAGTGCCTTGAACTATCCCTGGTATGCACCGTCCCATAGACAGGATGGCACATGCAAATGTATGCCGGACATGGTGCTCTAGCTTGCACGGGGAGAGTAGATGGGGATTGATCCCAGACTGACGGCACATTAGGCGAGTGCCTTGCCACCAGGCTAGGTCCCACCCTGGAGGAGACAGACACAAACAGCTGTCACAACATGGGCTGCTACTTCCAACAAGCAGTGATGCTATTTGAATTTCATATTGAGCCATCTTAAATATATCTGCATGCAGGGCTTGAACTTACACATTTGTCACCAACAGCATTTTAATACAAAAATAAATTCAGGTAACCCTCTTCTTTTTTTGCGCAACCCTGTTATGTCCATGTAAATAAGGTCCTAAATTTAAAGGGACATTCCCGAGTTTGCTGCATTGTAAAATGTTTCCGACTAATAAAATATTTCTGCTATTAAACTTAAATATTAAATATATTTTCTTATTTAGAATATCAGTGGCTGTATATTCAATGTGTTTCTGGTCGTCTTAATATTTGTAAGAAGCCCAAACTGGATTTTGTCTTCAAATAATTTCGTACGTACGAAAAACAATAACATATTTTAGGAAATATAATGAAATTTAACCTAATACAAATATTAGAATGATCAGAAACACATTTAATATACAGCCACTCAGGGCTTCTAGAATTTTTATAAAATCCATTAGCCATGGAATCATTGATTTTAAAAATTTACTAGCCACGATTAAAAATTCACTAGCCCTGCTGTACTTTAAGTTAAAACAATTTTAATAATTAATATTAATAATCGGATATGTCACCTAAAGAGGGAGATAGAGCTTAAAAACACTAACGGGGGGGGGGGGGGGGGATATTCATATTTACAAAATAGACGTAACTGCAGCATTTGAGAAATTTCTTTTCACTAGCCGTCGGGCATGGCAATAATAGTTAGTTACTAGCCCCACACTGAAATTCTCTAGCCATATGTAATAAAAAAAATTGTTAAAAAGTCTGTTAGTAGTGCGAGAATCTATAGAACATCTATTTTGGGAATGTAAAGTTGTTCAGCTTTTTTGGAACAATTTTTTGAAATCTTGTAATCATATATTTAACCTAAATTTATCATTTGAACAGATAATATTTTCGATTTATTATTATTGTTAGCTAAGTATTTTATATATAAATGCAAAGTGCGAAATGTACAGTTAAACATTACTCATTTCCAAAACGAAGTTAAACAAAGATACCTGATTGAGAAACATATTCCCTACAGTAAAAACTGCTTTAATAAATTCGTTACCAAGTGGGCAATGTACCATTCTCTATTTGATATATAATCTTAAAATTACTTTTGTTCATTCATTTGTTTTCATCAGCCCAAACAGGTCACGTAAAATTGATGTAATGTAAAACACCTTCATATCTGTATGTCTATTGTATATCCTACTTCTTTTTACAGACCACTGAAAGGTTGTTATAAATAATGATAAATATGTACATAATCAAAACATGTGTGTGCATGTTATTATTTGTTCTCTCTCTCTCTCTCTCTCTCTCTCTCTCTCTCTCTCTCTCTCTCTCTCTCTCTCTCTCTCTCTCTCTCTCTCATTTTCATATATCATTATATACTTTCATTTACTCTAGATACTTGTTAAAATCCAGGTCCTTGTGAATATATTATTTTAATTAAGTCTGCCTATAAAGTAGTAACTACATTGTGTGTGTATAAATTATATATAAAATTACTGTAACAACCCATGTCTTCTCCCTTTGCATGGGTTGATATTTGTCAACAAGGGAATGGTCAAGAAAAAATAAAGTTATTAAAAAAAAAAAAAAAGTCTGTTAGTCTATAACATCTTAAAAATTGCAGCAAACTCAGGAATGTCCCTTTAAGTTTAATGCATGAACAGAATTTTCAGATGCCGGTGATGAGGCTAGCACTGAGTAGCAGGTTTTTCCCCACGTGTGAACACACATGAGTGGGAGCAATTGCTCATGTCAGGTGATAAGGACTACCTGTGGGATGTCAAATATTTTGTGGCATCGTGGTTAAGCCATCGGTCTACAGGCTGGTAGGTACTGGGTTCGGATCCCAATCGAGGCATGGGATTTTTAATCCAGATACGACTCCAAACCCTGAGTGAGTGCTCCGCAAGGCTCAATGGGTAGGTGTAAACCACTTGCACCGACCAGTGATCCATAACTGGTTCAACAAAGGCCATGGTTTGTGCTATTCTGCCTGTGGGAAGCGCAAATAAAAGATCCCTTGCTGCCAATCGAAAAGAGTAGCCCATGAAGTGGCGACAGTGGGTTTCCTCTCAAAATCTGTGTGGTCCATAACCATATGTCTGACGCCATATAACCGTAAATAAAATGTGTTGAGTGTGTCGTTAAATAAAACATTTCTTTCTTTCTTTGTTGTTGTTGCAGTGAGTTGAAAAGACGTCTGAAGCAGGAGAAGAAGTTGAAGGAGAAGGCTGAGAAGTTGGCAGCTGCAGCCGCTGCTTTAGAATCGGCTAAAGACCAGACGCAGAAGTCGAATCATGTAGAAGACGACGAAGACATAGATCCAAATGTATGTAACACTGAATGAAATGTTTAAAACCTAACGACAAGATCCAAATGTATGTAACACTGAATGAAATGTGTAAAACCTAACGACAAGATCCAAATGTATGTAACACTGAATGAAATGTGTAAAACCTAACGACAAGATCCAAATGTATGTAACACTGAATGAAATGTTTAAAACCTAACAACAAGATCCAAATGTATGTAACACTGAAAGAAATGTTTAAAACCTAACGACAAGATCCAAATGTATCTAACACTGAAAGAAACGTTTAAAACCTAACGACAAGATCCAAATGTATCTAACAGTGAATGAAATGTTTAAAACCTGACAAGATCCAAATGTATGTAACACTGAAAGAAATGTTTAAAACCTAACGACAAGATCCAAATGTATGTAACATTGAATGAAATTTTTAAGACCTAATGACAAAAATGTGAATATGATATTTATGGAAACAATATTTTACATTTTCAGCTACGATATGTGAAACAAAATAAATTGCAATCAGTTAACGTGAAAAATCTACAATGTAGACGTAAAACAAATCCATTCTAGTAAACGAAAGTGAAGCACCCTCCAGTAAACAGGAAAGAGTGCAATGTTTCTAATTGCATTCAGGCGCATGCGTTTGCAAAAAGTATCATACCACGCATTAGCGGTTCGTCATTTTCCATTTTTAAGGCCACTACATGAAAAATATATGTTTCATAAATATGCACAGTTGACGAACATGTTATTTGATATTTTTTAAAAAGGAAATATTCAGTTTGTCAAGCATTCTGGTCCGGTCCGCGTTTTACCAACACACATCACTAACACTTGATGTCAATAATGATAGGCATTACATTCATACCAGTGAATATTTTGTAAAATATAAAAAATTTAATGAATTGATTTGTAATTAACACAAATTATACACTAAAAATTATTTACAATTGTTACAGATGGATTATATGTCTACTATTCACTACAGTCAAAGCACAAAAATGTAGCATACCTTTTGCATATTGAATAAAATAACTGTAAACAAATTCAAATAATAGGGAATTTAATAGTCATAAAAATTAAATGATTTGGCCTTGTTGATCTGGCATAATGTGAGGGTCATGTGACACGCACTGATTGTTAATTATCTTCATCCATTTTAAGTCAATTTCTATGAGTCTTGAGTGGAACTGATATTGGTAATTTTAAGGAATACATCAAAACGACTTAGTTAAATTAATGGTTTCAGCAGTTTGTAAAGTTTTATATTTAGATACTTGCTTGTCTGAACTTTATTGTAAATGGAAATGTTAACGAACTGTGAAGAAAAACCTCACAAATGAATGACAAGCAGACGACAACAAAACGGATGTTGATTACGTGAACCATTCATGAAAAAAACCCTGATACATATATATATTATTTACATTATTAATTTTAATCATGAAATATTAAATGTACCATAATAACAAGAGCATATGAATTTAATTAAAGCTTTTGAATGTTATAAACTATGGGAATCAATTTGTATCAACACGTACCGGTGCAGGTTTTATTTCATGAAAGCGTTCAGATCAACATGAATATGGTTCCAACACATTCTGAATTGTATAACGTTTTGAATTACTGATTTATTTCCTTATGGCCCCTCAAATCCAGTTTCATTTTATTCAGTAGAGACCAGGAAGCATAAAGTCCTGTTCATTTCTTTCATGAAACTCCCAACAACAGAAACTTTCTCATGTCAAAGCCTGTTTGAATAAAATCTCAAAGCTTCTGATACAGTTAAAAAGATTCAAAGTTAATGTGTTTGACAAATTAGGTACATTTAGTGTCTGCTTTGTTCACTGAGCAGGTTTGTTTAACAAAGCCAATTGTTGTACAGTCGAACCTTCTCAACCATCCACCTGTCTTTATAGACCATATTCAGTTTGTGAATATTAATTTAATATTTTTTGGTCCATGCCTAGTAGAACTTACAAGAAATTATAGTCCATCCAATTACATTATGTTAAGCAAGTGCATGTGTTTTTGCATGATTTTATGCAGGCAGGGTTTCTGCCAGAGGGTAAAACAGGTATGGTGCCATACTCAATTTAAAAAAAAATAATTTTAAGTTCACGTTTTGACCAAATTGATTACTCTTTATCTTTACTGTACAATTTTCTTAACCCTAACCCTAAACTTAACCCATTTTCTTTCTGGGGGAGGTCCCCCATACCCCCTGTTGACTGTGGTTGCATTCAATTCCATAGCACCACAACCAAAAACTCTTTCTGGCAGACACACTGGCAGGGGTGGTCTGTTTTGTAGTGAGTAAAGATTCTAGGCGGGTGTGTGTCACAGAAAGTATTATATAATTAATATGTAAAAAAAATATATTAAAAAAACTTTGCTTGTGCAGGGTTTGAAACCCTCTGCACAAACGCCTGAAGTACCTCTCATAATTAATAGCTAGGTTTACTATGTGCCACATTACTACCAGTGGTAGAAATGGCAGTTTAAAATTAAATTATAGCCAACTGCTGTAGTCTGCAGTACTATAAATTCAAGTGACATACATATCATCAATTTGTTTTTGTTTTTTCTAATCAGGTGTTGACCCCCTCTAGAAACTTAACTAAGCAAATTTTTTTTTACCTGTCTAATCCACCCAATCATATTAAGCAGCTACCTGTCATAATAGCTTGGCCACATTACTACATTTATGTGATTGTGTTCTATTAGTCAACCTTTAACCACCTCTATCAAGAGACCACCTTATTGTTCCACCCAGTTATGTGTGAAACAACTAGGTGTGTGTGTCATAATAGCTAGGTCACATTACTATGTATTTTCTGCTAGCCAACCTCTATTAAGTGACCACCCATTGGGCTGTTTCTCATTCCTGCCAGTGCACCATGACTGATATATCAAGGGTTGTGGTATGTGCTATCCTGTCTGTGGAATGGTACATATAAGAGATTGCTTGCTACTAATGGAAAAATGTAGCAGGTTTCCTCTCTAGGACTGTATGTCATAATTATCATATGTTTGACATCCAATAGCTGATGATTAATAAATCAATGTGCTCTAGTAGTGTCGTTAAACAAAACAAAATTTTACTTTATTAAGCAGCCAGTTGTCTTTAGAGCCCATTTAACCAGACCTAAAAACTCACTTGTCTTAATTTTGTTTTAAGATATCAACTTTAAGAACTGCATAAAAGTGGTTGTTTTACACAGGTTAGACTGTACATTTTGGACTTGGGCCAGCCACATGTGCATAATTATGTTACCATAACAGTATAAATTCTTTTTACCGTTTTTCTAATTTCACAAGTCTTGCATCAGCCAGGTGTCGGTAGTATTGCTAAAACATTGTGCAATTTTACTCTGTCTTGTTTTTACAATAAAAAGTGTTGATTACGTGTATCACAAATTGTACTAGAATAATGGATGAGGACATTTCTCCACAGGAATATTTCCGGTTGCGGTCGCGGACTGTGTCTCAGCTGAAGCAGTCAGGTAAAGAGCCGTATCCACACAAATTCCATGTCGAACTCTCTCTGGTGGAATTCATCGACCGCTACGGTGACAAGACCAGTGAGGGCAACATCTTGGATGATGTGGTTACCATATCAGGTAAACGTTATTTTACATTTGTTCTATGTTTTTGTTTTACTATTAATAAAATTTAAAAATTCAGTTTTGAGATGAAAACAATATGAGAACTTACTATGTGCCAGGAAACCATTACATTTTTAAAATGTTTTCTTTTATTATTGTTCGACAAATACATACATGTATTGTGTGGGTCAAAATGTGAAATGTCTTTTTCAGCTCCCACCCTCTCCTCATCTTGAGTTTCTTTTATTTTATAGTGTACATGTACATGTAGTCAGCTAGTTTTACCGGCCTCGGTGGCGTCGTGGCAGGCCATCGGTCTACAGGCTGGTAGGTACTGGGTTCGGATCCCAGTCGAGGCATGGAATTTTTAATCCAGATACCGACTCCAAACCCTGAGTGAGTGCTCCGCAAGGCTCAATGGGTAGGTGTAAACCACTTGCACCGACCAGTGTTCCATAACTGGTTCAACAAAGGCCATGGTTTGTGCTATCCTGCCTGTGGGAAGCGCAAATAAAAGATCCCTTGCTGCCTGTCGTAAAAGAGTAGCCTATGTGGCGACAGCGGGTTTCCTCTAAAAAAAAAAAAAAAACGGGGTCCTTAACCATATGTCTGACGCCATATAACCGTAAATAAAATGTGTTGAGTGCATCGTTAAATAAAACACTTCTTTCTTTCTTTCTTTCTTTCAGCTAGTTTTGTTTGATTTCAGTTCACTTTTTATGTACTTTGTATATAAATATGTGCCTGTGTGTGACTACATTTTCCCATTAGTACCTGTAGCATGCAGTGTTTCTGCTAGAAAGAAATGTTTGGGTATAAGACTATGGAACTGAATGCAACTACAGTCAACAGGGGGTATGGGGTTAGTTTTGGATTAGGTTAAGAAAATCATACGGTAGTAATAAGAGTAATTAATTTTGTCAGTAGGTTAACTTAAAAAACCCCAAATCTCCAAAAAAAAATGGGTATGGCACCATACCCATTTTAACCTCTGACAGAAAGCCTGCAAGGGATCTTTAATAAACATCATCTTCCCACATACCACAAACTTTGATATAGCAGTCATGGTGCCATGCCTGGAACATGATTTAGCCCAGTGGGTCCACCGACAGGGATGGATCTTAGACCTGACTGCACACCAGGCGAGTGCTGTGGCAATAGACTATGTTCAGCCCTGTATGTAACTATGAATGAAGATGACTGTGTGTTGTTTCAGGTCGAATCCACGCCAAGCGACTGTCTGGCGCCAAACTGTTGTTTTACGATCTCCGAGGCGAGGGAGTCAAGATTCAGATCATGGCCAATGCCAAGTGAGTTGTGATGGTAACTTAGAGCTATTACTGCTCATCAGTGATCATATGATTTAACAAAATATAACAATGAAATATTTAATTAATACCAGCAGAGAATATAATAGAACATAGAGATGCAGACCTCATCGTTTAAGGGGAGCTATCACTGTCTATTTCATTTCAAGTTATTTTTGTGCTTATATCCAGTTATGGTTCAAGCATGCTGTTCTGTGCACACACCTCAGCTATCTGGGCAGTCTGTCCAAGACAGTGGGTTAGTTTGTTAGTGGTTAGTGAGAGAGAAGAGAGTGTAGTGGTGTTACACCTACCATTTAACCCTTTCAGACTTGTTAACCCATTGTCTTCAAAATGCCCCAGGAATTGATATATTTGACAAAGAATAAATTTACAGATGGTTATTTGATGATAACTTATTTATTATTCATAGTAGAAGACTTGTTCAAGCATATTTGTAAACATAAATTAATTTTCTATGAGAAGTAGTTCAATATTATACATATATACATGTATACAGGTATATTAAAAAAAATCACTGGTTATAAAACTGTATCAAATTTCTATGAAAATGTTTAAATGAATAAAGCCATTTAGAAAATCTCTCCGACTACGTGCAGATCTCAAAAGTGGTATGTCATCTTGAATTCATGATAGTATTTCAGCTAGTGGAATTCCATCGGAATTATCACTGTCACATTCCGATTAAACATCACTATCGCAGTCATTTTCTGTGAAGGCTGTATTATCGAAAATGGATGTCGCCAATGCAGTTAATGGAACAGTTATACCAAATAGGCTGAAACATTCCGAATAAATGAGCACATTCTCACAGCAAACCATGTAACACTTCTACAGGATGTTGTTGTTAGCACTGCCTCTATTGCGCATGTCAACCTGTGACAAATTTGGTGGATTTCCCGTTCTGGAGTCTGAACGGTGGTATATGTTTTTTAAACTGGATTTCCAATTCCATAGTCGGAAAGGGTTACGTCGTTAAAACTTGCTCTGGGTGGGAGCCGGTACCGTGCGAACCCAGTACCTACCAGCCTTATCTATGATGGCTTAACCACGGCACCACCGAGGCCGGTGATCACTCCCCAAGACTGGTTCAAGAAGAGTAATTTTCAGCTCCCCTTAGCATGAGAATTTATATAGTATGAGTAGTAATATCTTAACTGGCTCTTGATAAATTAATCAGGGGAGCAATTGATCACTCCCCTCAATTATTTCATGGTGAGATCTGGAGTTGGGTCATCGTATGGTATTTAAAACTTGCTATTTAACTGAAGCAATCAATGTCTGTTTAACTAAGTTTTTCTTTTCTGTTTTATAGCTGGGTGGTATAATTGAAATTTGAGTTTAAGTATCGATATTGGTATTTTTTGGGTGGTTTACTTCGGTATCATTACCATATTTGGTATTGACACAATAAATGCATGCCTGAGTTAAGGTTCACCTCCTAATTTGATCTAAATAATATTAAATTCCATACATAAGAATTTATACCCAGCCCATTTTGCGTTTGTCAGATATATTTGTTAGTGCTTTACTAAATGGCGGGAAATATTTTTTGATACAGAAATTTTGGTATTTTGAAATTTCCTCCGTACAGACAATTGGTATTGACATTATACCAATACCGGACGGTATGTATGGTATACCGCCAAGTATGTAAAATGTAATTTGGTAAATACTCTTAAGTTTAGGTTTCTTTACTTCTGCTTCATTAAACATACATGTATATTTTACAAACAGAATCTGTAATCTAAAAGGGACTTAAGATTTTGTCTTTCTGTCCGTCTGTTTGTTTGTTTGTCCCACATATAGTTATCCCAGATGTTTTTTGTCACAATGCCTTGAGATATTAAACTGAAATCTTGTGTATAGCTTTATCATGTTCTGTTACAGATCAAGTTTGACTTTCATGGTGATTTATCTAATTTTTGATAAGAGTTATGGCCCATATTATGTATATCTTTATAATGTACTGTTACATATCCAGAGTTCGACAAATCCGCTAGCCCGACGCCCTTGGCTAGTGGTTTTTAAGTTCGGGCTAGTGAAAAAAAAAACCTCTCTCGTTATCGCTCGATCGTGTGGGGTTTTTTTTCTTTCTTTTTTCTTTTTCTCTCGGCTGAAATTTCGTTTAATAAATTTGATTGTGACGTTTGTCATCGAATAATATCAACAAGGCAATCAGTATATAATAATAATCTACTTGAGCTATGTCTGCAAACTGCAGTAACATGCTATCTCTACATTGTCACAGTTACAGCATGCATTGTTTACCTTTCCCTTTCAAGTTTCTGGCACAGGAAATAAGTCTAATGACATGCATGTTTTGATGGGTTAGACACGTCACGTGGTAGTTAATCTCGCACATATGTTTTACGCTAAGAACTTGGAAATCACCAATCGCGACGACAGGTTAATCTCAATCAAGTAAACCCCAGCCATGCTTTGAATTTCAGTGTTTGTTTTATTTACCTATTGTTTTCTAATTTAACACTTTGCTGACATGTGGTTATCGCCAATCAGGAAAACAATTTACTTTAATGGTAACCGCATATGCAATGACTCGGCTTGGCCTATTATGTGTAGCGGTTTGGATAATACGTCACAGCTGCCGATACAAGATAATACCTTTTTGTTCATCGATTAACAACGGATTAGATGTCCCCATTATATTCTTTTGGTATCGGTCTGACACTGGATAATGCCCTGTATTTGAGCAATTGGCATCACCGTTCCTGGCGACATAAATAGAAGGCCCTAAATATATAACCAACTACCAAATAAACTGAACCATCTATTACCGTGTGTCACACTGTTGTACCCTCATTTAAATTTAATTATTTTGATAGTGTCTTTAGATACCAACCAAGAGTTTGCTGAATTATTTTTCCCCGGGGGGAAGGCAAAAGCGAAAACAGGACAATGACGATGGATCACACTTGACAAAAGACCAAACGTACGACACGACAAAAAACTGAAAGTTACAACATGATTTAAGTGTTTGTTTATTTTACTGTTATATTCGTAAATGTGTAATGTTACAAAAATTATATAAAAATACAGTTATAATTGATCAGGAATTTGGGCTAGTGCTTTATCTTGGTGGGCTAATGGTTTTCACAAACCCACTAGCCCTGTGGCTAGTGACTTTTCAAAATATTTGTCATACTCTGCATATCAAGTTTGACTTTCGTTGCAAAATACCAATTTGTTTTATGGAGTTATGGTCCTTGAACTTAGGAGATATTGAGATGAAATTTTTTATATTTCTTTATCATGTACTGTAACTGATCAGATTTATCTTGCATGATGATTTAGCCACTTTTTACAAAGGTATGTCCCTTAAATTTAGGAGATAAAACAATTTGTTGTGTTCAGTAGGAGACGTGTATTGCTTTAGCTGTACTCTCAGAATGCTTGTTATTGTTATTTCCAGATATTACACTTCAGAAGAAGCGTTTGAGGAGATGACAGAGAAAGTTAAGAGAGGTGACATCGTCGGTGTCAAAGGTCGTCCAGGTTTGATGGTGTTCTGCACTTATTAACATGTTTAAAGATGTTTTAAACAATATGAAAGAAAAAAAGAAAGAAATGCTTCATTTAACAATTTACGGGTTTGGAGTTGGTATCTAGACTGGGATCTGAACTCAGTACTTACCAGCCTGTTGACCGATGGCTTAACCACGACCCCACCGAGGCCGGTTTAAACAATATGTGACAAAAATTGCTTGATGGATTCCATACACTCAGTCTGTTTAGTATATTTGCATTGTTATTGGATAGGCATTATCTGCTTGGTAAATAGTGTGAAGAATATTTTCAACAAGTGTTGACATCGACTTTGTACTCATTGACCATGTCTGTTTGGAAATGTTGCATTTACTGGTCATAATGGTTGTTAATATTCTTGTTGTTTTTATAGTAAATGGGACTTTGAAGATGAAAATATTTGATAAATCTCTTTGACTAAGTCTGTGTGGCATATTTGCATTGGGTGGCAACAATTTTCAGACATTTTGAAGTCATTTTAAAACAGTTGGTAATACTTCGATTGTCTTACTGCAGATATAGAAATTATTATAGATATAAGCGTGGGTGTCAATGATTTTAGAAAAATAATGACAGTAGGCATTTTTTTATTGATATAGCAAGAGTAATACATGAAACGTAACTTGAGATTCGTACAATCAGTACAGTGTAATAATTTCAGGCCTTTCCCCAGGAATTTTTTAAGGCGCTTACAAGTTACATTTAAAAAAATTAAAAACAAGTAAAATCGTGAAAAATTGTATTTTATTATCAAATTACCCCCCCTCTCTCTCTCTCTCTCTCTCCATGACTCTCTTTTACACCCGCTCATGAAATATATAATCTTTCTTCCCATCTGTGTGTATGTACATATGAGTATATGTGTGAATATCTTCACTTTCTCTCAACATTCATCTTTCAATCATTATGTTTATATACATCTCTCTCTCTCTCTCTCTCTCTCTCTCTCTCTCTCTCTCTCTCTCTCTCTCTCTCTGTATATATATATGTACATGTCTGTCTTTCTTTTACACCTTCTCATGATAAACTGTTTCTTAACTGATACATTGGTTGTTTCATCCAACATGAGAGAGAAATAATTAGCCTGTCTGACTTCATCGAAGACTTCTTGTTGTACTTGTCTGCCTAAAATATCTACCATCTCTTGAATAATGCACATACTTGTGTATTTTGCATTTCCTCCTATCTGAATGTCTTTCAAGTATTCACATCCCATCTCCATGGTGTGTTCTGTTAATGGAATGAAATTTGTAGTGTGTGGAATTTCCCTTTTCATTAAAAAGTACATGTTCTTCAAATATCCAATAAAAGCCTTTTTCTGTGCACCAACTACATTTTCGAAATTTTGCATGATCCCTCCATCCTTTTTTGAAAGTGATAAAGCCGTTTCACGCTCCACTGCAGTTTTATGCGATTCTGTTTTAACATGTCTCACTAGGCTTTGTCTCACAAAATTAACACAAGGTACATCAACCCAAACACTTTTTCCCACAACTGCTTTCACTGGCCATGTAGAATGTTTCTGACATATATTACAGAACATACCTATTAAAAAATAAAATGACAATATTACTGATCTGGCCGTAGAACATAATCTGAACCTGTAGGCCTATGTATCCTTATTTACAATGAGACCCAAAATGTTACAATTTTTTTTTTTTTAAATTAAAACATCAATAATAAATAATAAATTAAAAATAAAAGAACTAGCCTACGCGCTATTAAAATTAAAAGATCAATAATAATAATAAATAATAAATTAAAAATAAAAGAACTAGCCTACGCGCTTTATGATCGCAAGTATGATATGTGGGTTAAAGTAAGAACGGTAATTTTCTTTCTGTTTAACATTATAAATAAAAACTGCACTTGTATCCATGTTTTTCATTAAAATATATTTTAATATATTGATAAATGCTGGTGTATTTCTGAAGCATTATAATCTGACATCGGTCATTAATTTTAGTAATTAAAACATCGGTGAGACTATTCGTCAAAGTTATGGACATTTGATCGGTTTTCGTTTCTGTTGTAAAATCGTATGGACTGTTTTAAGACAGCCGCGTTAAAATTGTAATTAATAAACTAATGAAATAATTGTAGTAAAAATGTAATAGATATATTATATTTAACCTGTAATATCATCATTTTCAGTGTATGGTTTCATCCAATAAAAAAAAAAATTCCAAGCGGGATCATATCCTGACTTTTGCCGTTTTGCCGTAGCAGCTGATGGCTCTTCGCATTTTCTTTTCTGGGCAATAGATGTTGACTCAGCTCTTGTCGAATTTTCGTCATTTAAAATCAGACTAACTGCGGAAATACTTGTTTGCGTTTGAAAAAAATTAGTAATTATTTTGGTCGATCCGTGACCGTTCATTTTAGCAAATAACAACGTAGTTACGGTTTCGATATGGTAAATATATACCAGGATTAATGGTGACATGTTTTACTCAAGAATTTCACCTTCAAAGATGTTTATTCAATTAATAGGTATTTTCTTTGATTTGTCTTGATGCATAATTCCCAAGCATACAGACATTATTACAACAAGCAGTTATCTGGCGGATTAGTAGTAGCAGATCACCTGTACCACGTGACCAGCACAAGCCCGCCGACAACTAAAACGGTGTGATCAATGGACCTCAAAGTGAACATCTAAAGAATTGCAGAGATACCAAATGGAAGTGTGATAATGTGTGGTGAATGACGTTACGGCTCCATTGTTTTATATACATGTTACAAATTAAGCCGACACGGTTCTGCAGTTAAGGCGCTTACCAGACATGAAGGCGCTTACTTGGCTGGCTAAGGGAGCACGGACCGTGTCGGCTTATCGCTCTAGGGAAACCCCTGAATTTCCTTATTAATTATTATCCATGTTAATTTTAATGCATAACAGCATAACCAAATAAGCTAAGGGAATGAGGATGTCTCATTTGTATGGGTTTTATTAGTAACTCATTTTTATTAAACCACATAGTACTGGATAATAAAACATGTCATGTAATTTTTTTTTTTTTTTTAGGTAAGACGAAGAAAGGCGAGTTGAGCATCATCCCCTCAGAAGTGACGTTGCTGTCCCCGTGCCTGCATCAACTACCACACATGTACTATGGTGTCAAAGACAAGGTAAAACTCTGACTGTTTTTTAACTTGTTATGGCTCCTGATTGCCTAAGCTGTGAGGTGCTATTGCAGGGTTTAAAATGGGCCCAGGAAATTAATTTTTTTCTTTGTATTTTGATTCGGTCTTTTTATGACACCCAATAGCCGATGTGTATTTTTGTGCTGGGGTGTCGTTAACATTCATTCATTCATTCAGGCGAGATGTAGCCCAGTGGTAAAGTGCTCACTTGATACATGGTCGGTTTGGGATCGATCCCCATTGGTGGGCCCATTGGGCTATTTCTCGCTCCAGCCAGCGCACCACGACTGGTACATCAAAGGCCGTGGTATGTGTTATCCTGTCTGCGATGGTGCATATAAAAGATCCCTTGCTGCCAATTGAAAAGAGTAGCCTATGAAGTGGCGACAGTGGGTTTCCTCCTTCAATACCTGTGATCCTTAACCATATGTCTGACACCATATAACCATAAATAAAATGTGTTGAGTGCGTTGTTAAATAAAACATTTCCTTCCTTCCTTTGTTCATTCATTCATTTTGATTTGGGTGTGGGACGTAGCCCATTGGTAAAGCTCTTGCCTGATGCATGATAAGTCAGGGATCGATGGTTGTCAGTGGGCCTTTTGGGCCATTTCTTATTGCAGCCAGTGCACTTAGACTTGCAGATCAAAGGCTGTGGTATGTGTTATCCTGTCTGGGATGGTGCATATAAAAGATCCCTTGCTACTACCACGTCAAAATTGACAAATGTTTAACATCCAATAGCCGATGATCAATAAATCAATGTGCTCTTATGGTGTCGTTAAACAAAACAAACTTTGTTTTTTAACTTCATATTTTGATTAGTGATGGTTTACATACTAAGCTGATTTAAAGTCTTTGCATTTAGTAGACATCAAATTTAATTTTACAAGAATCATGTTTACACAGTAAGTTAATTTACAGTCTTGATTTAGTAGATATAATATTGTGACCAAATTTACATTCACAGGAGACGAGGTTCAGACAGAGGTATCTGGATTTGATCATCAATGAACCCATCCGACAAAAGTTCATCATCCGAGCGAAAATAATAAACTACATCCGGCGATTCTTTGACGAGATGGGATTTCTGGAGGTTGGTTGGTCGCTTGTTCTTACCACATTACTGTGTATTTATTTAGTGTTCTTTACAGTGTGGCCTGAGTTTTCTGATAGTGTAACATGTTGTTACTGAGTGTGTGTGTTTGTAGGTGGAGTTTGGTAAACATCAGCTGAGTTGATGATGAGTGGTTGTGGTAAATGTCGGTTAAGTTGATGAGTGGTTGTGGTAAATGTCAGTTAAGTTGATGAGTGATTGTGGTAAATGTCAGCTGAGTTGATGAGTGGTTGTGGTAAATGTCGGTTGAGTTGATGAGTGGCTGTGGTAAATGTCAGTTGAGTTGATGAGTGGTTGTGGTAAATGTGTTACGTTGATGAGTGGTTGTGGTAAATGCAAGTTGATGATGAGTGTTTGTGGTAAATGTCAGTTGAGTTGATGATGAGTGGTTGTGGTAAATGTCGGTTGAGTTGATGAGTGGTTGTTGTAAATGTCGATTGAGTTGAGTGGTTGTGGTAAATTGAGTTGAGTGGTTGTGGTAAATGTCGGTTGAGTTGATGATGAGTGGTTGTGGTAAATGTCAGTTGAGTTGATGAGTAGTTGTGGTAAATGTCGGTTGAGTTGATGAGTGGTTGTAAATGTCGATTGAGTTGAGTGGTTGTGGTAAATTGAGTTGAGTGGTTGTGGTAAATGTCGGCTGAGTTGATGATGAGTGGTTGTGTTAAATAGCAATTGAGTTGATGAGTGGTTGTGGTAAATGTAAGTTGAGTTGATGAGTAGTTGTGGTAAATGTCAGTTAAGTTGATGAGTGGTTGTGGTAAATAGCAATTGAGTTGATGAGTGGTTGTGGTAAATGTCAGTTGAGTTGAGTAGTTGTGGTAAATGTCAGTTAAGTTGATGAGTGGTTGTGGTAAATGTCAGTTAAGTTGAGTGGTTGTGGTAAATAGCAATTGAGTTGATGAGTGGTTGTGGTAAATAGCAATTGATTTGATGAGTGGTGGTAAATAGCAATTGAGTTGATGAGTGGTTGTGGTAAATAGCAATTGAGTTGATGAGTGGTTGTGGTAAATGTCGGTTGAGTTGATGGTGAGTGTTTGTGTTTGTAGGTGGAGACACCAATGATGAACATGATCCCAGGTGGAGCTGCAGCGAAACCCTTTGTGACATTTCACAACGACTTGAACATGAAACTGTTCATGAGAGTCGCCCCTGAACTCTATCTCAAGGTAATAACATGAAACTGTACATGAGAGTCTCCCCTGAACTCTGTCTCAATGTAATAACATGAAACTGTTCATGAGGGTCGCCCCTGAACTCTATCTCAAGGTAATAACATGAAACTGTACATGAGGGTCGCCCCTGAACTCTGTCTCAAGGTAATAACATGAAACTGTACATGAGAGTCTCCCCTGAACTCTATCTCAAGGTAATAACATGAAACTGTTCATGAGAGTCGCCCCTGAACTCTATCTCAAGTTAATAACATGAAACTGTACATGAAAGTCTCCCCTGAACTCTATCTCAAGGTAATAACATGAAACTGTACATGAAAGTCTCCCCTGAACTCTATCTCAAGGTAATAACATGAAACTGTACACGAGGGTCGCCCCTGAACTCTATCTCACGGTAATAACATGAAACTGTACATGAAAGTCTCCCCTGAACTCTGTCTCAAGGTAATAACATGAAACTGTACATGAGTCTCCCCTGAACTCTATCTCAAGGTAATAACATCAAACTGTACATGAGTCTCCCCTGAACTCTATCTCAAGGTAATAACATGAAACTGTTCATGAGAGTCGCCCCTGAACTCTATCTCAAGGTAATAACATGAAACTGTACATGAAAGTCTCCCCTGAACTCTATCTCAAGGTAATAACATCAAACTGTACATGAGTCTCCCCTGAACTCTATCTCAAGGTAATAACATCAAACTGTACATGAGTCTCCCCTGAACTCTATCTCAAGGTAATAACATGAAACTGTTCATGAGAGTCGCCCCTGAACTCTGTCTCAAGGTAATAACATGAAACTGTACATGAGAGTCTCCCCTGAACTCTGTCTCAAGGTAATAACATGAAACTGTACATGAGGGTCGCCCCTAAACTCTATCTCAAGGTAATAACATGAAACTGTACATGAGGGTCGCCCCTGAACTCTATCTCAAGGTAATAACATGAAACTGTACATGAAAGTCTCCCCTGAACTCTGTCTCAAGGTAATAACATGAAACTGTACATGAGTCTCCCCTGAACTCTATCTCAAGGTAATAACATCAAACTGTACATGAGTCTCCCCTGAACTCTATCTCAAGGTAATAACATGAAACTGTTCATGAGAGTCTCCCCTGAACTCTATCTCAAGGTAATAACATGAAACTGTACATGAAAGTCTCCCCTGAACTCTATCTCAAGGTAATAACATCAAACTGTACATGAGTCTCCCCTGAACTCTATCTCAAGGTAATAACATGAAACTGTTCATGAGAGTCGCCCCTGAACTCTATCTCAAGGTAATAACATGAAACTGTACATGAGAGTCTCCCCTGAACTCTGTCTCAAGGTAATAACATGAAACTGTACATGAGAGTCTCCCCTGAACTCTGTCTCAAGGTAATAACATGAAACTGTACATGAGGGTCGCCCCTGAACTCTATCTCAAGGTAATAACATGAAACTGTACATGAGGGTCGCCCCTGAACTCTATCTCAAGGTAATAACATGAAACTGTACATGAAAGTCTCCCCTGAACTCTATCTCAAGGTAATAACATGAAACTGTACATGAGAGTCTCCCCTGAACTCTATCTCAAGGTAATAACATCAAACTGTACATGAGTCTCCCCTGAACTCTATCTCAAGGTAATAACATGAAACTGTTCATGAGAGTCGCCCCTGAACTCTATCTCAAGGTAATAACATGAAACTGTTCATGAGGGTCGCCCCTGAACTCTATCTCAAGGTAACACCACTTTTATAACCTATGTTGAGATATTTCAAGGTAATACAACTGTATAATGTTCATTAGTGAACTAATGTTAATGTTAGTCCGTAGTTTCATGTCCTTATTCATACTTACATAATAAGAACTGTTTGTAAAAAAAATTGTAAATTTACTGATGTATAACAATCATGTAGCTATGTTATACAATTTTATATTAAATTTCTGACTGTTACACATTGATAAATTCACCAAAAAAAAGTACAAACAATTCTTAAAATTACAAATAGCATAAATTATGTTGTTAAAAATGCGCATAAATCAATTTCTAACATCCTTTCCATGTTTTACGTAATAATGACAGCCTTGTTAACCACCTGCATGTGAAGAAATGTAGAGATTGTCCGTGTTCCAGCCTTGTTGCCAGAATGTCACAACGTGTGCATGTGAAGAAATGTAGAGATTGTCCGTGTTTCAGATGCTTGTTGCCAGAATGTCACAACGTGTGCATGTGAAGAAATGTAGAGATTGTCCGTGTTTCAGATGCTTGTTGCCAGAATGTCACAACGTGTGCATGTGAAGAAATGTAGAGATTGTCCGTGTTTCAGATGCTTGTTGCCAGAATGTCACAACGTGTGCATGTGAAGAAATGTAGAGATTGTCCCCCTGTGTTTCAGATGCTTGTTGCCAGAATGTCACAACGTGTGCATGTGAAGAAATGTAGAGATTGTCCGTGTTTCAGATGCTTGTTGCCAGAATGTCACAACGTGTGCATGTGAAGAAATGTAGAGATTGTCCGTGTTTCAGATGCTTGTTGCCAGAATGTCACAACGTGTGCATGTGAAGAAATGTAGAGATTGTCCGTGTTTCAGATGCTTGTTGCCAGAATGTCACAACGTGTGCATGTGAAGAAATGTAGAGATTGTCCGTGTTTCAGATGCTTGTTGCCAGAATGTCACAACGTGTGCATGTGAAGAAATGTAGAGATTGTCCGTGTTTCAGATGCTTGTTGCCAGAATGTCACAACGTGTGCATGTGAAGAAATGTAGAGATTGTCCGTGTTTCAGATGCTTGTTGCCAGAATGTCACAACGTGTGCATGTGAAGAAATGTAGAGATTGTCCGTGTTTCAGATGCTTGTTGCCAGAATGTCACAACGTGTGCATGTGAAGAAATGTAGAGATTGTCCGTGTTTCAGATGCTTGTTGCCAGAATGTCACAACGTGTGCATGTGAAGAAATGTAGAGATTGTCCGTGTTTCAGATGCTTGTTGCCAGAATGTCACAACGTGTGCATGTGAAGAAATGTAGAGATTGTCCGTGTTTCAGATGCTTGTTGCCAGAATGTCACAACGTGTGCATGTGAAGAAATGTAGAGATTGTCCGTGTTTCAGATGCTTGTTGCCAGAATGTCACAACGTGTGCATGTGAAGAAATGTAGAGATTGTCCGTGTTTCAGATGCTTGTTGTTGGAGGCATAGACCGGGTGTACGAGATCGGCAAACAGTTCCGCAACGAGGGCATTGACATGACGCACAACCCCGAGTTCACGACGTGTGAGTTCTACATGGCGTACGCTGACTACAATGACCTCATGACTATAACAGAATCCCTGCTGTCAGGTGACTTTATAGAGGATACTCCCCGAGTGTCTTGTGATATCATAATTTTATCATATACAAAATAGACTTAACTGCAACATCTGACAAAACACATTCATTAGCCGTCAGGCATGGCAATAGTAATTATTTACTATCTCAACTTTGAATATCACTAGCCATGGGAGTGGGGCTACCATAATCTAGAAGCTCTGTCTTACTATTATAGTAACACGGACAATTCTGACTGTGCAATAATATAATATTTTATTGAACATACGTGTGATACAAAATATTGCATGCGTATTACCTGTTCACCTGAACGATGTCATGCCCCTAGCCAAGAATGACATCATTTTCCATAAAATTCAACCAACTTTCCTAGAGGAAGTAAGTTGTGTTATTTAATTAAACTTTTGTTAATCATAATATACAAAGGTGGTATGTAATAAATACAGAACCACATACCAGTTGTTTTGCCATGTTATATATTACACTCATTCATACTGCGCAAGATTTATACCATGAGATTGCATACTATAAATTTGTGCAACAAATGACATGGCTTCGAATTAGTTTCACATGCTTATATACCACTAAGATTTCGAGCAACTGACATGGCAAAACAACTGGCATATGGTTCTGTCTATTTGTTATACATCTGTATATCTGTTCCAATCAAATTGCTTCATTTATGCCATGTGATCAAATGATTAATTACCAATCTTGCACATAAAAAGCAATATTGGATGCACATGCAGCAATTGCACTTTGCTACATTAAAGTGACATTGTTCTTATTTGTTTACATTTCTGGGCAGCACTAAAACTCTGAGTTCATAAATGCCACAAAAAAAAATAAAAAAAAATAAAAGGATGTTAGAAAAATATTGAAACTGAAATGTAGGTACAGCAATAATTTAGTTTTTTGTTCATAAACCTTCAGATGGAGATTGTAGTTCAATAAAAAAAAGAGTCTTTATAAAATTACACAACAAATGGTCAACAATATCTTGTTTTATTTGACATGTTTATTTACTAGAGTGTTAATTGTAGGGATGGTGAAATATCTGTTTTATTTGACATGTTTATTTACTAGTTTGTTACCGTATATCTTCGCCTGTAAGTCGATCTCGGCTATAAGTCGAGTCCCTAATTTCAAGCCCTGAAAATGTATTTTTTTTATTGACCCGTTTATAAGTCGACCCATGAAAAACAACATATAAATATTGAAGTATGTCTTATTTTCAGCACATGAGAACAATAATGTACAATATTTGAAGAAAAGAAAATTATTTTACAAACTTCTGTTTTCACGTTTTGTACATCGCAATATAATCAGTCTATTCCAATCAAACTATCATTATTACATAGCATCAAAACTAAATATTCCCTTAGTAGAGAGTGAAAGCTGTTTGACTGTTACTGTATGGCACTGTACAGATGGTTTTGTGCACAGACAACAACTTTATTTATAAACACTGACAACAGATCACTACGATAAAACTGAAAGTATCACGTTTTGCCGCCATATTAATACATGTAAGGAGGATAACTCTGGAAAGTACACTGGTTTTTGTACCAAATGATGTCTGTCCCTATTGCTCTAGTGAACTACAGAGATCAGTCTATTTTAAGGGAAAGCTCAGTAATATTCATGAAGTTAATCACCGGCAAAACATTTGTTTGAACAACCATTAATGCCAGTGACCAGATTTCAAAATAAACTCAGGCAACATGTAGTTAGTATTGTTTACATTTTTGCTATTAGACTAGTGATGACTGTTAATTTAACTAAGTGGACTGTTGTCTTGGCATGTGAGTGAGATCGCACACCTTTTCGCATAACCAAAACCGTTCTAATGCCAAAAAAAAAGGTTATAAAAAATAAATGTTAAATTAACATATTTGAGTATAAATACATGACATACTTCAACAATAAAACTTGTAAAATAATCCCCAAAACTACTATTTTTTGGTGAATTTTTTTTACCCTCTTATAAGTCGACCCCCCAAGTTATAAAATAATTTTTGGGTGAAAAAAATTCAACTTATAGGCGAAGATATACGGTAATTGCAGGAATGGTGAAATATGTGTTTTATTTAACATGTTTATTTACTAGTTTGTTAATTGCAGGAATGGTGAAATATCTGTTTTATTTGACATGTTTATTTACTAGTTGTTAATTGTAGGGATGGTGAAATATGTTTTATTTGACATGTTTATTTACTAGTTTGTTAATTGTAGGGATGGTGAAATATCTGTTTTATTTCACATGTTTATTTACTAGTTGTTAATTGTAGGGATGGTGAAATATGTGTTTTATTTGACATGTTTATTTACTAGTTTGTTAATTGCAGGAATGGTGAAATATCTGTTTTATTTCACATGTTTATTTACTAGTTGTTAATTGTAGGGATGGTGAAATATCTGTTTTATTTGACATGTTTATTTACTAGTTTGTTAATTGTAGGGATGGTGAAATATCTGTTTTATTTGACATGTTTATTTACTAGTTTGTTAATTGTAGGGATGGTGAAATATCTGTTTTATTTGACATGTTTATTTACTAGTTGTTAATTGTAGGGATGGTGAAATATCTGTTTTATTTGACATGTTTATTTACTAGTTTGTTAATTGCAGGAATGGTGAAATATCTGTTTGGCTCATACAAGGTGACATTTCATCCAGACGGTTCTGAAGGGATAGAAATAGATTTCACGCCTCCGTTCAAGAGAATAAGTCTGATCAAGGACCTTGAGGTTGCCACGGGAACAGAGTTCCCTGATCCCACGACCTTTGACACACCAGGTGAATAAAACATTTAACACAGTAAAATCAACAGATCTCTGCGATAGACATTTTGTAGTTCATTTTTGTCACTTAAACCAGAAAGATATTTTAAAAAGGTTCAAAGTGTGCATTACTGTCAGTTCATTTTTGTGCACAACTTTTTCTTTTCCAATGGTGGCGATAGCAGCGTCGGCTTCATCAACTTTAGCATTTAGATCAGTTTCTTGTGAACTGTAACTAGCTCAAAGCATCTTGGTTTATATACGGGGCAGGACGTAGCCTAGTGGTCAAGCACTCGTCTGATGCGCAGTCTGTTTCTCGTTCCAACCAGTGTCCCACGACTGGTATATCAAAGGCCGTGGTGTGTGCTATCATGTCTATGTGATGGCGCATATAGAAGATCCTTTGCTACTAATGAAAAAATGGAGTGGGTTTCCTCTCTAAGACTATATGTCAAAATTACCAATGCTTGCTATCCAATAGCTGATGATTAATAAATCAGTTTGCTCTAGTGTTGTCGTTAAACAAAACAAACTTTAAGTTGGTTTATAGTTACACCTATGGATGTTCATCACCGGAAAAATTTATGATCAGTGACACATTCAATTCCCACAAATAAAAAGAACTCTGTAATAAACTAAACAAACATGAATTTTTTATGTAATAAAAAGTTCTAGATAAAATCATTTACATGACAAAATAGTTATAAAATATTTTAATGTAATGAAATTCTGTTTTATCCTTCATGGAAAGAGAAAGTAGTTTATATATGATGTCAGATTTTGATGATCGGTCCAGTGTTGCTGAAAGACTGCACAAAATGTGTTCAATGTACTGGATGTGTTTCAGAAACGAGGAAGTTTTTCGATGACCTGTGTCTAAAGCATGGCGTGGAATGCACCAGTCCCAGAACGACGACTCGTCTCCTTGACAAGGTTTGTCCTTAGCCTTTCACTAGTGGTAACACGCTCGCCTCCTTGACAAGGTTTGTCCTTAGCCTTTCACTAGTGGTAACACGCTCGCCTCCTTGACAAGGTTTGTCCTTAGCCTTTCACTAGTGGTAACACGCTCGCATCATGTGCGGTCAGTCTAGGATCGAGCACCGTCGGTGGACCCTTTGGGCTATTTCTCGTTCCAGCCAGTGCACGATGACTAGTATATCAAAGGCAGTGGTATGTGCTACCCTGTCTGTGGAATGGTGCATATAAAAGATCCGACCGGCCTCGGTGGCGTCATGGTTAGGCCATTGGTCTACAGGCTGGTAGGTACTGGGTTCGGATCCCAGTTGAGGCATGGGATTTTTAATCCAGATACCGACTCCAAAACCTGAGTGAGTGCTCCGCAAGGCTCAATGGGTAGGTATAAACCACTTGCACCGACCAGTGATTCATAACTGGTTCAACAAAGGCCATGGTTTGTGCTATCCTGACTGTGGGAAGCGCAAATAAAAGATTTCTTTGATGCCTGTTGTAAAAGAGTAGCCTATGTGGCGACAGCGGGTTTCCTCTTAAAACAGTGTCAGAATGACCATATGTTTGACGTCCAATAGCCGATGATAAGATAAAAAAATCAATGTGCTCTAGTGGCGTCGTTCAATAAAACAAACTTTACTTTATAAGAGATCCATTGCTACTAATGGGGAAAAAAGATAGCAAGGTTTCCTTTAAGACTATTTGTCAGAATAGCCGAATGTTTGACATCCAATAGCCAATGATTAATAAATCTAGTGGTGTCGTTAAACAAAACAAACTTTAACTTTGCTAAACTATAGTGTGAGAAAGAAATATGGGAACACTTGTAGACTGTGTGTTAAATTCACTTCCAAAATACAATATATACTGACGTCCAAAAGAATCTTTACAAGGCTTGAAATTGTATTGCAGAAAACCAACAAAGCGTATGGCGGGAAATGAAAGTAGGATGAAGTTCAACATCTATCCGTCACACTGCACTTTGAGATACGTGCAAAGTGTGTGTATGGTGGTTTCTAAATTAGTTCTTTTTGACAGCTGACAACATCAAAAACATTTCACCTCAAATCAATTGAAATACGAAGCTTCAATTAGAAGAATATGACTTGAAATGCTTTTTTCAATATCCACAACTCTTCAGCAGCGGCCATTAACATAGCTGCATTAAAAAAAAAACTGTTTGCCCAAATTATAAGATCTAAAACCTCTACGATGGTCATTAGTGGCAGCATTTTGCTAATGAATAAACAAAAGAAAAGATATAATTGTGGTTAAAGGCTTATTGTCACAGACCACTGACCTATTACATGGCCTAACAAAGTATTAATAAAAATGTATATATTTGATTTGTCCGTAAATGTACTTTATTCAACCATCTACGCAACCACCATACTCCACTTATTAATGATATTTTGTAAAAATAATTGAATTATGGCAATGGTCCATAATTAAAAAGCTAACATTGCTGAGAGGGTTGACATGAATTTTACTCCATTATGGTGTAGTTAAAGTGATGCAATAGCTAGATTTGGTCTGTAAACATAATTTTGATTTATTATTAATTTTTAGAGAAATAAAGTTCTTAAATCTGTGACAGTATGCCTTTAAAACAAGCTTGTTTTCCAGCATTCATAGGTTTTACTGGTCAGACTTTGTTGCTTTTATGTTGATGCGATATTCAACTATTTTATCCCGAAGATTTATCAGTTTTTGTTGGTGACAGTTTTTATTTTACTGCAACGTAGTTTCATGACCTTGATTAATATATTCTGTGTGCTCTAGTAGCGTTGTTAAAAAAAAACAAAAAAAAAACTCTAACTTTCATTAATATAATGCCTTGGATGTTTGATGAATGACTACTTTAAAGCCTGTGATATTTAGATTTTTTGTGGTTTCAGTTGGTTGGAGATTTCCTGGAAGAGAAGATAATCAACCCAGCTTTCATCATTGATCACCCTCAGATTATGAGTCCACTGGCCAAATGGTTCGTTTCCTTTAAATCACATTTTCCTTCTTTTTTTCTTTTTTTTTAAGTTAAGGGAGTGGATATATACACACAACATGTGTACTCATTCACCGTGTATTATATGGGTGACTGTGTATAATTAACCTTTAAACTACTGGATTAATTTTTGACAAAAACCACGTTGAGTGGGTACAAGTTTATAATTTTTACTGAAATATATTCACTTAAATGTTTTATAAATACATAAAATAAAGTTCATATATGAATTGGTAAGTATTATTTTCGTGGGTACCCATATTTGTAATTTTTATGATATTTTAGATCAGTTAATGGTCGATTAAAATTTAGCAAAAAGGTGGCCAGCTGTCCAGTATTTATGTCCATTATTCCTGATAACAGTGGGGGTTTTACCAGAATTTAAAAAAAACCACAAACTCCAATTCACATTGCAATATTTAGTGATTTTCATTGGCGGTAAAATGATCAAATTTATTATCAAATTAGCTGTCACAATCAACTATCGATCACTGAAACTGACAGTCACATGCCACCATTGTTGTCAAGTGAAAATACTTGCCGAAAACCATTTTTTTAACTCAAAATTACAAGCTATTTTCCACTGAAAAACACCAAACAAAAGCTAGCATGCTGTAAACTAAACTGTTTCCTGTTAAGAAGAAAAAAAATTCAGTGAGTGTCGTGTGCAAAACGGCGGGAAATATGAATTGGGGAATGCACTGTATACAGTGCCCAGTATATTGACTGGCGTGATGTCGGGCGAGATATCTCGCCTGCAGTAGTCAGAAGGTTAAAGGAGTTGGATGTATACATGTACCTGTGTTTTCACACAACATGTGTACACATTCACTGTGTATTATATGGTTGACTGTGTATAATTAAAGAGTGCCGTAGAAAAAAAAACATTTTCAGTGAGTGTCGTGTGCAAAATGGTGGGAAATATGAATTGGGGAATGCACTGTATACAGTGCCCAGTATATTGACTGGCATGACGTCGGGCGAGATATCTTGCCTGCAGTAGTCTAAAGGAGTGTATTATATGGTTGACTGTGTATAATTAAAGAGTGCCGTAGCACTGAATACAGGGCTAGCTCTGGGTGAGCAAAACATTTTGCCAAATTGTCTGTTAAACTTGTCAGTTATTTTCTCAAATATGTCAATTATTCCCAGAAATTATTTCAGCAAAATAAAATTCGCCAACTGCTTTAAAAATTTGCAATTGGTGAATTTGGACGAGTGCCAGAGCTAGCCCAAGAATAAATAGACTGTTTTACCTCTCTTCACTATCCAGGCACCGGTCCATACCAGGTTTAACCGAGAGGTTTGAACTGTTTGTAATGAAGAAAGAAGTATGCAATGCGTACACAGAATTGAACGACCCGGTGGTTCAAAGAGAGCGATTCCAACAACAGGCCAAGGTAAACTGCGAATCTTACAATTACCAAACGTCCATCTTTAGGTACCACGCCACCTTTCTTGTTGTTCTTTTGTGCAGCAGCTTAATATAGTCCAGTTTAGGAAATGGGTCTTTATTGAAAAATTAGTATAAGATACATAAATGATGTCAAATCTTTCTTTGATAATTACAAATAGGCTGACGTTTGTAGCATTTAAATAACCCAGTTGTTTGACATGATTTGTTATTGTTAATGAAGGAACTGTCCTGATTTTGCTGCCATTATAAGATATTTCCAACTAATACATCTTTTTTTATGACTAAAATGATACTTTTAGGCTTTCTGCCAGAAAATAACAAGTTAACAGATCAAATATAGAGGATAATAAACAAGTTACCAGTTATTATAAAATTTATGACCCGAATGAAATAGTTTTCACTTGTTAAAAGCTCGTGACAAGTGAAAATTATTTCATGAGGGACATAAATTTGATAATAACTGGTACCGTGTTTATTATTCTATTTATTACCCCAGCTATTTGGGTTTTTTTTAAAGCCTCTGTTTTTGACATAGCCTACATCAGCTACACGTCCATATACATAGAAACGATGTAAACTACTTTACTGTTCTGGGTATTGCTTTAACTTTGTTCATAGATAATTTTTAAAACCCAAAGTTCTGTAAAAAAAATAATAAAAAAATGAATTGCATTAAACTACCATTTTATTACAAGTTAACACTGAAACCAGAAAGACATAAATGCAAACGCATTAAGTACTGTTAAGATGATTGGTTTGTTGGCATCAAGTCGTCCAATAGTAGTGTGATTTTTATTTTCCCCATTATGAGTGCCTGCTGTGGTAATAATTGCCCCTACTAGGTGGTTAGAGGGTGTAAATGTTTTGAAACTGGACACAACATTTCATGTGCTTTGACAGATGTTAAACAGCAGTTCTCTTACTGTCATCTGTCTAAAAATTATGAAAATATATCCATTTCTTTTCCAAGATTTTAGGGTACATAATTTTATCCTCCATACCAGCTGCTCCATACCCTCTGGCAAAAATTCAGACTTTAAACCATGTTCTTGTTTAGAATGTCAGCAGTGTTCGAAATAAGCACTTGTCCGTTTGTCCCGACGAGTGAAAATCTGCTCGGAGAAGCAAAATGGGCCTCAGTGGTTGTCCAGTAGACACGTAAACATTTTCAATAAAGTTTAATTCTGAGCAATCAAAAATATTGTCCTTGTACTTGAATAAAACAAAACATTTATTTGGACAAGTGAAAATATTGGTGGACAAGTAGATTTCTAGATGTACTTGTCTGGTGGACAAGTGAAAATATTGGTGGACAAGTAGATGTCTAGATGTTCTTGTCTGGTGGATTAATGAAACATTCTGCTTATTTCTATCGCTGATCAGTATGTTTTTGGTTCTCCTAATAACTGTTGTACCGTAAATTTATTTTAATTTTTATTGTAAGTATTACTTTTCCAACGGAGGTGGCAATGGCATCAACTTTGTTTCTCCCAAACTACAAATCCTAAGTCAATGAAACTTGGGTTATAGGTGCACCTATGTTAGTCACAGTGCACCAATTGTTTTTCTGCGTAATTCTTGTTTATATTGTTTTGTGCTATATTCTTGTTTTCATTGATGGTTCTTTGTATTTGTTTGTCCAGGACAAGGCGGCGGGCGATGACGAGGCTATGTACGTAGATGAGAACTTCTGTACGGCTCTAGAGTACGGCCTGCCCCCAACCGCGGGATGGGGTCTCGGAATTGACAGACTGACCATGTTCCTCACAGACTCAAACAACATCAAGGTGGGTGTTCGCCGTGTCACTCTCATCCAAGTGGTGCTGGAGTGTGGTTAAACTCCCATCCAAGTGGTGCTGGGGTGTCGCTAAACTCACATCCAAGTGGTGCTGGGGTGTCGTTAAACTCCCATCCAAGTGGTGCTGGGGTGTCGTTAAACTCCCATCCAAGTGGTGCTGGGGTGTCATTAAACTCCCATCCAAGTGGTGCTGGGGTGTCGTTACACTCTCATCCAAGTGGTGCTGGGGTGTATTTAACTCCCATCCAAGTGGTGCTGGGGTGTTGTTAAACATTCATTCATTCCCATCCAAGTGGTGCTGGGGTGTCGCTAAACTCCCATCCAAGTGGTGCTGGGGTGTCGCTAAACTCCCATCCAACTGGTGCTGGGGTGTCGTTAAACTCCCATCCAAGTGGTGCTGGGGTGTCGCTAAACTCCCATCCAACTGGTGCTGGGGTGTTGATAAACATTCATTCATTCCCATCCAAGTGATGATTTGTCACATGGTTTACCTTTATATTCTGATAAAACTTTTATTAGTCTCTTACATGTCCAACCCTGTCAGTGAGCCATTTCCCATTCCAGCCAGTGCACCACGACTGGTATATTAAAGGTACTATCCTGTCTCTGGGATGTACTATCCTGTCTCTGGAATGGTACATATAATAGTTCCCTTGCTACTAATCGAAAAATGTAGTGGGTTTTCTCTCTAAGATTATTTATAAGTCAGACTTATCCAATAGCCGATTATTAACAAGTCAATGTTCTCTAATGGCGTCATTAAACAAAACAAACTTTAACTTTATCCTAGTGTTTGTACAATGTAAGATTTCACTTTATTTCCCAATATATACTTTTTCATACCTACAAAATTATTGGAGGTCAAATCCAGTTCAGAAACACATTGACAGAAATTGATATTATAAACAAGAATTTTATTTTAATAAGTAAGTTTAGTCTTTTTAAAAAAATTATTTGTCGGAAACATATTACAATGGCAGCAAACTAAAGTAGCATATCTGGGGTTTTTTCATTTACAGGAAGTGCTGCTGTTCCCAGCTATGAAACCAGATGAAAACAAGCCTCATTCTGAAACAGACTCCACTGCCCCATCCTAACATGATTGCAGCTGGAAATCTCATTGGCTCAGAAATGTGTCACAACACATCATCGGATGTTTCCATTTAAAATTGTTCTGAATTGGTCTTCAGACAATTCCAACTTGTGACATTGTGATTAATTTAATTTTTTCTTCTGAAATGGAATAAAACAATGCTGTTGTGTTATGTAGTGAAATACATTGTGGTGAGATTTTGTTGTGGATTTTCATTAATCCTATAATATCCTTACTTACTTATGCCTATTTTCTCGCTGGGAGCATAGGCCATGGACTAAGAAACGCCACTGTTGTCTGTCTGTGGCCATCTTCTCCATCTCTCTTCTGGTGTAACCCATCTCCTTTGATCCCATAATATAACGCCTAGATTTTTAACAGACTTCACCAACCAGCCTGTAACTGAAACACCATATTGTTTTGGCTGAATGCAAATT
Source organism: Gigantopelta aegis (assembly GCF_016097555.1). NCBI lineage: Eukaryota > Metazoa > Mollusca > Gastropoda > Neomphalida > Peltospiridae > Gigantopelta > Gigantopelta aegis. Next base: position 11,180,959 of record NC_054712.1, on the reverse strand, counting down.
CGAACGACAAAACAAGTCTTCAAACTCGTATTTCTGCACACGGCAGAGTCAAAAAGATGTTATGACAATGCCATGACTGCTTCAATGAATGGCTGATACACCTATTTATATTTACTGTATAGGCAATGATACATGAGAATTTTTAATGTGCCATTTACTACAAATCTTCATTATCATTTTTCAGAGTGTACCAAATCAATCCTCAGACAATAGTAATACAGGTGGCTAAAGCTGTGATGTGCAACCTTCAACCAACATGGGCCCCATGCAACATAGATATAAATATAAAAACATCTCGTACTTCAAAATTAAAGAAAACAGGAACTTGGATTTGTTCATTTCAGATAAAACATGAAGCATCATCGACCGTTCTAGTAATTTAATGTAAAAGTATTACCAATGTTCCCTGGTAACATGCTATCTATACAAAATAAGCCTTCCATTATATCCACTCAGTGTTTCCTTCAGAAAGAAATTTTTGGGTATGGCGCTATGGAATTGAATGCAACCAGGGGGTATGGGGGACCTACTCCAGAAAGAAAATTGGTTAGGTTAGGGTTAAGAAAATCATACAGTAATGATAAGAGTAATTAATTTTGTCAAAAGTTTAACATGTCTGTTTCTTTATTTACATTTAAGAATACAATCATGTAATGTAGTAGGGGACTAGACAGTTTACTAGGACTTCTAGAATTCTGAAATGAAATACATCTGTAATGAAATAGTCCATAACAGTCGAATCAATGTTAAAGCCATGGTCACACAGATTATATCACTTGAAATACACAGTTGACTAAAGCCAAACAAAGATATATTTGTTGATTAATAGCTGGATAGCCATAATTCAATTTTTTTTTTTAAGTCAATAAAACTTAAAAGTTGCAACTGACATTTATGTAGCTGAAGCTGACTTTTTGGAACAAATTAACTGTTATATATATATTTAGGTAATATTTTCTGGGACCATTTAGTGTGTTAATTGCTGAGTGAATCTGTTTTTAAATTTGTAGTCTTTGAAATTTGTACTCCAAAGTGTTATGTTAACACTGATCTAGCTACCATAACACTAACTTATAATTGAGACTACTGTATTTTATTTGTTCAAGCCGTAGTGCGCGGTAGTAATAAAAACATGGCTTCCAAATGCATGTTCTGTTGTTGATTGCCTACTTGTAACCCAATGATAAACATGCATTTATTTGTTATGAAGGATCCAGTGTCTCTCTCCTCCTTCTCCTCTCCCCCCCCCCCCCCCCCCCCCCCGATTTCCAGTTCACACCTGTACCTTCAAAGGATATATTTGTAATTTAGCCTTCAGCCAGATTTAATGGGTGCTTGATAATTAGGTGCGTGTCATCGTGTCCACAAGAAGATACAGCGAATACTACTGAAGTGGCTGTTGGATACCATCTAACTTATACATCAGTCAGCAATCGATTTCAATTGGGTTGATTTCATTTCATGAAGCAGCCAATTGGATATCTTTAAATTAATCACCAACATATGTAATATCAGTATGTAATACAACAAATGTCAGTGTTCACTCCAATGGGTGTGTAAGATATAATGGCCATCAGATACCATTTGATGAGTTGTTTCAAAATGTATCTTAACGAGTGAAAGCAAGTTTGATATGTTTTTAAACAATGAGAATGAGTTGTCAGATAAATGGTATGTATGTAAGTATTCTATATCATACATATCCTCAAAAATGTCTTTTCCATCTAAAACTTATTTACCTCGTTTGTGCTTGCAGTTTTACTTCAATGTCACACAGCAATGAGTTTCACTTTAACTTATACATCACTGAGTAATTGATTTTGGTCATGCTTATTTCATTGGATGGTATGGCTGTGGCGACTGGGTCATCACTGTGGAGCAGCCAATTGTATGTCTTCAAATCGATAACACGTGATATTCTCACCACCAGGTGTGTAAGAAAACCTGCTGTACATTACTATTGTGTAATGATGGTTGGCACTGTCCTAACAGCGGAGGTATAATTGTATTCTGTAAACCGTAATAACTTATTACAGTGCTATGAAAAACCACTGGTTGCATCCTTGTCAGCAGTTTTCTCTGCTACAGAATTATAATGTTCTCCAAGTCCGTAAGCGTGCCGATGGTAACTGAAAAATAGAAAATGATGCTTGTTTATCACTCAAGTTAAAGCGGCATTCTCATCATGCGATCAGTCGGCCTCAATAAAATTGGAATGTATAAGACTTGAGGTCGTTCCGATTTAGGTGTTCTCACAGTATGATTTGATCGCATGCAACAAGTTTGTGCAACTAATCGCATAATAACGCCCCTTAAAGAAAATAACACCAAGTGGATTTGATGATTAGACCAAAATATTAAATATACTACTCAAAAGAATTTAAGGGTCAAAAATTTATAACCAAATAAGTTTCAGAGTGTATTAGATTGATGATGTAAACTACACCAAATTTTTTATTTATTGTTCCATATTTACAAAAAAACACAAATAAACCTCACTGTATACAAGAAAGTCACATGACATGCTGTCAAAGTTGAAGGTTGTCAAACATGGATTTTACACATTAGAACATTCGTTTAATAGTGTGTGAATCCACCCCTGGCGCGAATACACTCGACACATCGTTGCCTCATGCTGTTGATCAGACGTCTGAAGAACTCTTGGGGAATGGCCTGCCACTCTGCCATAAGAAGTTGACCCAGATCATGAAGGTTGGCCAGAGGGGCATGGTTATCCCGAACTCTCCTGCCTAATTCGTCCCAGGGGCCAAGTCAGGCTAATATGCTGGCCAATCCATCCTGGCGATACCTTGTTGTCTGAGAAAGTCCGTTGCCACCCTGGCTCGGTGGGGTCTGGCATTGTCATCCTGCAGAACTGCCCCGCCGCCAATCTGCTGAAGGCCTGGGAGAACCAACGGCCGGATAATCTCATTCAGATAGCGGATTCCATTCAGATTGCCATCCACCACATAGAGGGGGGTCCTGTGGTGGATAGAGATGCCGCCCCACACCATGACCCTGCCACCACCGAACCGGTGACGTTGTCTAACGTTAACGTCAGCGAAGCGCTCCCCAGTACATCTGTAGACACGAACCCAACCGTCGTTGAACTGGAGACTAAACCTGGACTCATCAGTGAACATCACTCGACCCCACTGAACACGTTGTCACCGCAGATGAAGCGTGCACCAGTGACGTCTGGCCGTTCTGTGACGTGGTAGGAGTGGTGGTCGAACAGCCTGGCGACGGCAGCGTAGATTATTGGCTCTCAGACGATTGCGTATGGTTTGATCAGACACTCGAGTTCCAGTCGCAGTCCGCAGATTGTCACGTAATCGGCGTGCAGTGGTTGTGCGTTGACGTAGAGCCATATTGGTGATGTAGCGGTCCTCTCTATTTGTAGTGCTTCGGGGTCTTCCCGAACGTGGACGATTTCGAACAGAATTCGTTGCTTGGTACCGTTGCCACAGTCGGCCAACGACACTGACTGACACCAAGTGTCAGAGCAACATTTCTTTGCGTATTGCCATCCTGAAGCCAAGCAATAGCCCTTCCTCGATCTTCGATAGTCAGTTGAAGTCGTACCATTGTCGAATTTGGAGTGTGCACCGTACACGAACGCAAGCTCCAATTATACGGAAATTCAGCATTGGGAACATGGAATACACGTGCAAAGCGTGCAAATGAAGCGCTTTGTAAAAAGCAAGTTATGGGCACTTAGCAGACCTTTCGCTTTCGCCCTAATTTATGTGCAAATGTAAGCATGTTTTCGCCATTAGAACTAGTCGACAGTGTCAATGACAGTGGATTTTAATTCATTTATGGGTTGCTTAGACCCACTTTCGTCAAAATGGAACAATACCATGCGTGACATTATGGTCTAGCTAATATAATTGACATTCAGAAAATAATGTCGAAAATATCGTCTGACCCTTAAATTCTTTTGAGTAGTATAAATTATTCTTAACCGTTACCTGACTTGTAAAACAAAATCACACTTTTTAAAAAACAACAAGGTTCGTGTTTTGTCATTAGAATACTAAACATGGCTATTTTGCTGATCACGCTGAAGACATTTTCATCACTTACGGCCACATCAGGTTTTTTTTAACGAGTATGTCACTTGTTTGATAACTATGTCACTGTCTGCATGTCAGAAACGGGCAGGATATACCTCAGTAATAAAGCACTTGCCTGAATCCTGATGTGCAATCGAGCTAAGATTGATCCTTGTTGGCGGACCCATTGGGCTATTTCTCGTTCCAGCCGATGCTCCACAATTGGTGTAACGAAGGCCATGATATGTACTATCCTGTCTGTGAGATGGTGCATATAAAAGATCCCTTGCTGCTATCAAAGAGTATCCCATGATAACGCAGCAGCAGGTTTACTCTCATCTATGTTGTCCATGGGGCGGGATTTAGCTCAGTCAGGTTGAGTACTCACCTGAGGCGTTTGCGTCGCAAGATAGAACCACCTCGGTGAATCCATTCAACTGATTGGGTTTCTTCTCGTTCCAACCACTGGTCAAGGGCTGTGGTATGTGCTTTCCTGTCTGTGGGAAAGTATATAAAAGATCTCTTGCTGCTAATGAAAAAATGTAGCGGGTTTCCTCTGATGACTACGAGTTGGAATTACCAAATGTATGACATCCAATAGGCGATGGTTAATTAAACAATGTGTTCTAGTGGTGTTGTTAAACAAACTTTTAACTATGTTGTCCTTGAAGGGACAGACACTGGTATTCTAAAAAAAAAAAAAAAATATGTATTTAGTATGAAATAGTAGTCGCCAATAAGGCTCTGTTATTGCTAACTTTTTACAATGGCTGCAAACTCAGGACTTTAATCATATGTCCAACATCGGATAACCATCAATAAAAATTAGTTGACCGTGTTGTTAACAAAATATTTCTTCCCATTTTGTGAAAAAATACAGATTTTTGTTTAATGTAGATTTACCATTATGATAGTGTTAAAATGTATGGGAATTCAGAGAACATTTTGTTCAGTATCCCGTAGTGTTTCGCCACACAATTTTGAAACATTAAACAGTAGTTGCTAATCAATTTTCAATTCACTAGAAATATTGCTAATCAAGATTTTGAAAACAAAATGTTTCCTGGAATGAGCATAGGTTTGAACAAGATTGTTTCGTTTTGTTTAATGACACTATTAGAGCACATTAATTTATTAATCATTGGCTATCAAACATTTTGACATTTAGTCTTAGACAAGGGATCTTTTATATGCACCATCCCACAGACAGGATAGCACATACCATGGCCTTTGATATACTAGTTGTGGTACACTGGCTGGAACAAGAAATAGCCAAATGGGTCCACTGACCGGGATGATCCCAGACCAACTGCACATCAAGCGAGCTCTTTACCACTGGGTTACATCCCGCCCCCAGGTTTGAACAAGAATGCTGAGCAGTCGTCTTCTCCTGACTGAACAGGAAAGAAATGTTTTATTTAACGAAGCACTCAACACATTTTATTTACAGTTATGTGGAGTCGGACATGTGGTTGAGAATCACACAGATATTGAGAGAGGAAATCCGACATAGCCACTTCATTAGCAGCAAGAGATCTTTTATATACAACATCCCACAGCCTTTGATATACCAATCGTGCTGCACAGGCTGGAATGAGAAATAGCCCAATGGGCCCACCGATGGAGATCGATCCCAGACCGACTGCGCATCAAGTGAGCTACATGTATGTCCCACCCCTTGACTGAACAGTGAACACACATTAAAACTTACGTGACAATCAAAGGATTGGTATGAAATTCTTCTCCCATTATGATTGGCGGGGCATCTGCTTGTATCACTTCAATCTGAGACTTCAGTATGTGTGACAGTGCCCTTAGCTAAAATATAAAAAACGTGTGACCGAGCTCTTCGCTAAAATATATTTTTTAAACTCTTCAGTGTGTGACAGAGCTCTTAGCTAAAATATAAAAACACTTCAGTATGTGTGTGTCAGGCCTTTCCCCAGGATTTTTTTAAGGCGCTTACATATATAGCATCATTATAACACAAAAATCAAGCCAAAAGAAGTGGGGTAGTGGGTTTAAAACAGTTAAGTGTTTGCCTTCAATCCATCAAATCATGTTGGGGTTGTTTTTGTGTGGGGGGGGGGGGGGGGAGAGAGTTAAAACTTTAAAAAAAAACAAAAAACCATCAATTCCTCACCCCCAACAATTTCATAATTTGCGCCATGTTGTTGCTGTTGATTTCAGCGTCGTGTTAAATGCTTGTCACCTCACAGTTTAACAAATACATATCTAGCATTATCTAACAAATATGATTATTGTAAACTAATTCAGTGTACGTTTAACTGCAATTTGTATAAATACTGCATGTTCATTTCCTGCGATCGCGATCTCCGTGCGTGCTCTCGACCACAGGTACAAAATTAACAAAGACAAAGGAAATAACGAAACTGCAGTTAGGTATTCATTGATGCAAACAACTATTGTTTTTCTACACATTTACATCAAGATTTACTTCCGTGTAATCGTATTGTTCATGTCCGCAACGATGTCTCTTGACACGTGGGTGTCAGCTGACTCTGAAGCGTGACGTATATTACGCCGAGAGCTTTCCTCAGTTCAGCCAACAAACGTTTTTCCTAACGTTCGCGAACTATTTGATTGGTGTCCGTCGTGTCCATCTGGTTTAACGTGAAGCGCACAAACCAGTGTAGCGAACGTTTTGTTTTCGCTCGGTCTGGCTGAACGCAGCCCTTGGGATAGCCAACATGTCTTTCGGCCCTGAACTGGCATGTGTATTCAAATTGACATGCAGTGTCGGTTTGTTTTTATTACTTTGGTTCAAAGACTTTACAAAATTAAAATAATGGTGACATGTTTTACTCAAGAATTTCACCTTCAAAGATGTTTATTCAATTAATAGGTATTTTCTTTGATTTGTCTTGATGCGTAATTCCCAAGCATACAGACATTATTACAACAAGCAGTTATCTGGCGGATTAGTAGTAGCCGATCACCTGTACCACGTGACCAGCACAAGCCCGCCGACAACTAAAATGGTGTGATCAATGGACCTCAAAGTGAACATCTAAAGAATTGCAGAGATACCAAATGGAAGTGTGATAATGTGTGGTGAATGACGTTACGGATCACAGCTCCATTGTTTAGTATACATGTTACAAATTAAGCCGACACGGTCCTGCAGTTAAGGCGCTTACCAGACATGAAGGCGCTTACTTGGCTGGCTAAGGGAGCACGGGCCGTGTCGGCTTATCGCTCTAGGGAAACCCCTGTGTCTGACGGAACTCTTAGCTAAAATATGAAAAACACTTCAGTTTGTGTGTGACAGAGCTCTTAGCTAAAATATGAAAAACACTTCAGTTTGTGTGTGTGACAGAGTTCTTGGCTAAAATATGAAAAACACTTCAGTTTGTGTGTGTAACGCGGCTCTTGGCTAAAATATGAAAAACACTTCAGTTTGTGTGTGACAGAGCTCGTAGCTAAAATATGAAAAACACTTCAGTTTGTGTGTGTAACGCGGCTCTTGGCTAAAATATGAAAAACACTTCAGTTTGTGTGTGACAGAGCTCGTAGCTAAAATATGAAAAACACTTCAGTTTATGTGTGTGACCGAGCTCTTAGCTAAAATATGAAAACACTTCAATATGTGTGACAGAGCGCTTGGCTAAAATATAAAAACACTTCAATATGTGTGACAGAGCGCTTGGCTAAAATATAAAAACACTTCAGTATGTGTGACAGAGCGCTTGGCTAAAATATAAAAACACTTCAGTATGTGTGACGGAGCGCTTGGCTAAAATATAAAAACACTTCAGTATGTGTGACGGAGCGCTTGGCTAAAATATAAAAACACTTCAGTATGTGTGACAGAGCGCTTGGCTAAAATATAAAAACACTTAAATTAGTATGTGTAACAGAGCCTTTATATATTCAAAAACAATTACATACACACACAACAACAAACACATTATCATGTGTGACAGCCATACAAACACACTTGAGTATATGTGACCGTGACCTTAACTAAAGTACATAAACATCAGTGGATATGACAAGGCATTTAACAGAAGTGCATTACAAAAACATGTAAAGATGACAGCAGGAGCAGTGCAGATGCAACGGCCGGTATGGCCATGGCCATACCACTTTTGTGTGTGCATGCGTGCGAGTTATATTTGTTATATCTGTGAAATTTGAAAGGCCACTCTGGCAACCACGAGCCGTACCACTGTTTTTTACACTGTGCTGTAAACAAAATATACTTTTAAACAGTAATTGGAGATAAGTGGAACTGCCAGGTTTATGAAGAATTTGAACATTAAAGATATTATTTTAAACTTAAAACGTTTATACAAAATTTTGCTCACCTCGAGATGTCCACCCCAAGCTGAGGTTGTGGCAACATCGTTACAATACTGTTCAAATTCATCTGTGGAAACAAAGGTGGCATTCACTTTCATTTCATGAAGAAGAAAACAAACTCTTACGTACAGCATTAACTTTCATTAAAAAAAACCCAACTTTTACATAACTATACATTCACCTGTTTTGTATTTTAAAACTATTCTTTTATATATTTATGCATTTGTTAATGCTTTTCAAGATGCGACCAGTCTTCATAAACATAGTTATCCATCTTGATATTCTTCAAGGAAGGAAATGTTTTATTCAACATTACTCAACACATTGTATTAACGGTTATATGGCGTCAGACTTATGGTTGAGGACCACACAGATATTGAGAGAGGAAACCTGCTGTCGCTACTTCATGGGCTACTCTTCGATTACCCGTAACAGCAAGGGATCTTTTATATGCACTATCCCACAGACATGATAGTACATACCACAGCCTTTGTTATACCAGTTGTGGACCACTGGCTGGAATGAGAAATAGCCCAATAGGCCCACCGACGGGCATCGATCCTAGATTGATTGTGCATCAGGTAAGTGCTGTACCACTGAGATACGTGCCACCCCTGATATTCTTCAAATGTTAGACACAGTAAAATAAGAATCGTATACGTTGAATGTGTTTGTTTCACTGGTATTCATACTTAAGTTATTATAATTGTAATATTGTTGAAAACACATGGACACCAGCTCTGTTTTTTTGTATTTGTAAAATACTTCTATTAAACATCTTGAGTATTCATATTTAATGAATGTTGAAGATGTTTTAAAGAGAAGAAGATGATGGTTGGGATCATTTGTCATCGATTAACAGTGAATGTGAACTTGATGAAAGCTTCAGAACAATAATGACATCAAAAGGTTTTAGACTCGTTAAAAGATATTTATGGTTGAAAAATACTGTTTCAAAATTACAAATTTCTCTTTAAAACATTGGTTCTGTGAAGATGGTTTCCGATTATAAAGTTGAATGCAAAAGAGTTAAACAAGCATTCTGAAAGTACTGCTAAAGCAATACATGTCCCTTACCGCGCCCAACAAACTTTTGTTTCTCCTAAGTTCAAAAATGGGTAAATTGCCATGAAAATCAAACTTGATCTGTAATAGTACATGACAAAGCTATACACAAAATGTCAGCTCAATATCTCAAGGCATTGCAAAAAACAACAACAAATGTCTCGAAAACACATTTTTTGTATCTCCTAAGATCAAGGGCCATAACTGTCAAAAATGGGTAAATTGCCATGAATGTCAAACCTGATCTGTAAAACAGTACATGACAAAGCTATACACAACATTTCAGCTCAATATCTCAAGGCATTGTGACAAAAACATCCGGAAAACTACTGTAAAACGGGTATTATTCGTGAATGTGTTTTTCGCGTTTTTAATTTAGGCGCGAAAATTACACTTACGCAAATAATAAAATCCATTAGAACAAAAAAACAACAACAAACAGTTTAGCAATTTTGGCATGCTGTTCTGCATCATACAGTCTATATTCACCGTGTTTTTGTTTACGATTTGTAGAAGTGTTTAATTTATCAACGGCATCATTGGCGGCCTGTGTTGATTGAACTTCTTCGATGGTTAAACACATTGAAGGGTCATGTAAACTAACAGTTTCAGGTTTGTCCGCGCTTTTTTTAACCACTGCAAAATTGAACCTGCCATACTGTTTTTGTGAAGAATGATAAATGTAGTTGCTTTTTGGAACAGACATTCTTACTGGTATTGTTCAGCTGTGAATAAATATTTAGAAATTAGTATAATGAGCCATTTTTAATTGGCCAATCAAAATAAGGGTTTTGTAAACTTCCGGAAAAACGTCATCGACAAGTGACAAAAACAAAAGAGGTGAGAACGTTTTTAACAACCGGTGTTTAAACATTAAAACAAGATTACTAGTACAAGTGTTTGTCTTTATTTCACACTTTCTGGAGAGTTGATTGAACCACATCCTGGATTAATTTCATTAGTCTCCGCTGGATATGTGGCTGCAGCACTTAGCGGAGTCGCTCAGAAAGGGATAATATTACGTATACCTCTGTTGACCTCTCTAGTGTCGATTTAATGTTATGTACCAAAGTATAGTTTTGTACGTGTTAGTAATTTAAAAAACAAACAAACAAGAAAAAACAAAAACCATGACACCGCGAAAATTAAAAACCGCGAACTGCCTGCATTTCTTATATCGCAAAAATTTACTGCCGCGAATAATACCCGTTTTACAGTATATGTGGGACAGATGGACAGACAGACAGAAGGACAGAGATGAAACCTATAGTCCCCTCTGGTTGGACCAGTAGGGGACCAATAATGAGACGGGGGCCTAATTCACAAAACTCTCACAACTTTGTGATCTCGCAGTGAGTTAAAAGACTTGCAAAGAGGATGCTTTGTTGTCTAGCAGAGCCTAAAAGACCTTTGTGAATTAGGCCCCTGGTCTATAGGTACATTGTACCTAGACTGTAAGGGTTTCCAGTGTCGGGTTTTGTTAGAAACGGCATGAAGTCGTCTGTGTGTTCCTTCATGTAATCAGCTGTTTGCTGTCTCAGCATCTCATTGGAAGACTGTAAATACATGTAGAACAATAATCTAAATTAAAGGCAGGATCGAACAGGATTTTACTTATTAAAAGCAGAATCACATGGATTATGCGACTTGAAATATACCCTGTGGGTTCATTCCTCTTCAACTAATGATCGCCATTTAGCAAACATTGTAATTATTAATTTCCATAATATATTCACTGCAATTTAAAGACATCCCATTGGTCTAGCTGTAACAACACGAGTTTGTTCATTTATCAATGAGTCCAAGTCCAATATTTTTAACATGCTCATATACCACTAGAGTTTCGAGCATGTCTGTCCCGGGTCCCATCTCTGGGTAGCCAGTGACCCTACCCAGGACAGATTTTATCAATGAACATAAAAATAACATCCATGAATGTCAAATCTGATGACTTCATTTTAAAGGGGTACTTTGTCTATAGCTAGGAAAGGAGGAGATGAAGTGGTAATGGTCAGGGTCTTCTATAAGTGTTTTTGTTTTTTGGTTGTTTTTTATAAAATTATTTTCAAACATGCTAAATGCCCTCTATTTCAATTAATTACTATATAGTGAAATGTAAAAATGCTGTCCTTCCCAAACATGCAGTGTCGTCTACACATTGCGCATTCATGTTAACTGGTTGGGAACCCTTATGAAAATCCCTCATTTAAATAAACTGCTATGTTTAACTTTACTACAATTATAAGTGATTTGAACAGTTGATTACATAATTATCAATCTTGGTGCTTTTTGTTTTCAAAAACAAAAGTAAATAAGAATCTTTACATGATCATATTTCCCATCCAATTTATTTTTTTATCCATTTTTAAAATTCTAAACAGACGTCAGAAACCTGCAACAAATGTGGACAAAAGTCCAAGAATGTTGCACCGTATAGTAGAAGTTATACAAATGTAAATAAGTGGGGACATTTGTCCCTGTATGTCCAACAATGTTTTTGGACAAATGTCTGATCATGTAGACAGAGCTTTAAAGTTTGTTTTGTTTAACAACACCACTACAGCACATAGATTAATTTAATGAATCATCTGCTATTGGATTTCAAACATTTGGTAATTGTGACATATAGTCTTACACAGGAAACCCGCTACGTTTTTTCATTAGTAGCAAGGGATCTTTTATGTGCATTTTTCCCACAGACAGAAAGCACATACCATGGACTTTCACCAGTTGTGGTGCACTGGTTGAAATGAGAAAAACCCAATCGGTTGAATGGAGCCACTGAGGTGGTTTGATCCTGTGATGCATGCACCTTAGGCGCACACACCAACTGACTGAGCTAAATCCCTAACCAAAACACAAATAAAACAAACTAATAAAACAAACCTTGAGCTTTCGATGTTCCAACTGATGAACCAGCGCATTATACAGACTGAAATGAAAATATTAAATCACATTATGGTACTCACCACAGATATAATATTTCCCTTCTGTGACCATGTGGTCTTGGTAGACAGGAAAGGAATATTTGTTTAACATTTCAGCACATTGGTTAATTTGTGGCTATTGGGTGTCCAACTTGTTAATAATAACTGGGACTCCTGTTCTAGAAAATCATTCTGTCAGAAAAAAACCCCCTAATTTTCTTGTAAAATAGGCTACATATACAAGTACCAATTTCAACCAAGGGGTCTTTTATATCCACTTGATCACAGTACAGGATAGCACATACCACAGCCTTTGATATTTTAAAGTCCTAATTAAAATAATATTCAACTTTTTTTTAAATTATTACATATTATATATGATTCATATGTCATAGAATGAAAACAAAAAAAACTGAATTTGTATTATTATGCCTTTAAGCTTACACACCACCATTAATTACTCCATGCAGTTCAATACAGTTTCTAACACAGAATATATTCTGTGAAAAATACAACACTGTCGAGAGGGTCATGTGACTACTAATTTTAGGGAGTGCTTTCAACTGACATGTACCGTATAAAAAAATCAACATAGATTGACCACAAAAACGTTTCAATTAAATTATTAATGGCCCCTATGCCCGACCACCACCTCGTGTTGTTGTTATATACAAGTGGCACCATACCACTTGCACAGTTGTTATCAGTTAGTACTACATATAACAAGTCACTTCAAACTGATGGGTTATTTAAATACTACAGAGGTTAGTTAACCTACGTGTAATCATCAACGAAAGATTTCAAAAAGTATATCAGAATTTTGAAGTATTTTTTTTAATGAGGAATATTTCCTAAACCGGACTATATTAAGCTGCAACAGCAAGTAATGACATGATGAATGGTGGTGTGTTGCCGTATGTTATTACTAAATATATATACATGTATATGGCAGCGGGACGTAGCCCAGTGGTGAAGTGCTCTCCTCGTGCAGGGTCATTCTAGGATTGGGCCCATTGGGTGATTTCTCATTCCAGCCAGCTAGTGCACCACGACTGGTATATCAAAGGCTATGGTATACACTATCCTGTCTGTGGGATGGTACATATAAAAGATCCCTTGCTACTAATGCAAAAATTTAACAGGTTTTCCCTCTTATACTATATGTCACAATTACCAAATGTTCGACATCCAATAGCCGATGATTAAGAAATCAACGTGTTGCTAAACAAAACAAACTAACTTTATTACTAATATACAAACAGGCATACTCATAAAAAGGTTGACTTTATAGATGAACATTTTCATTATTTACAGTAAAGTCTAATTTAGTTTTGATCGTGCCCAATTGTTCTGTCAGTAGACATAGTAGAATACTGAGGTGTTTAAAACATTACTTTCCTTTTTAAAGCTCTATGAGCACAGAGGAAAGTTAATTTATCTTAGATATGGCCAATTCCATCAATTTAGACGTTTCCAAACTGATATTTATCTTTTTAAACATTAAATGTAAATATTAAAAATGACATCTCCAACCACCCACTACTTTAGTATGTCATGCACGTTTTGTAAGCACAATTACATACAATGTACTAGAATCTTTTTTAAAACATCCAAATTATCAAACATTTGATTTTATGCATGGCATCATAAAGATGCCAATATATGATAGGGCTCACCCTGTAAATTAACAATTTAGCCAATTGTTAATTTTTATACAAAATGGCTACAAAATTTAGTCTTTGTTTAGTAAAGTATTCCTCAAACTAACTACAATTTAATAATTGTCAAGGAAATAAGATCTCAACATTGCTAAACCAAAATTTCTTCCAGTTTGAGCCCTTTATGGCTGCAATTTATTTTCAAATGTTAAACATTATTCTTACCAACCATTAGCTGGGTTTTTTTTATATATCTTCTCAAAATATTTTATTCTTACCAATTTCCATCAGAGGCAATCTGCAGGAAGATGAAGAAAAAAAGAAATCCACAAAATTAAACAACAATTAACTATCGGAGGCTAAAACTAGTATTAACACATACAACGTTAAAAGGTGTATACAGTATGTAGTGAAATTTATCAAATAATGTTAAAATACATTGATGATGTAGTGGTAATAAAAGCAACTAACAGTTTATATCTGGGGTCGAATTTTAATTAGGGGGCGTGTGACTTGGCAAGTGTTGTCTTTTGATAAATAACAAAAATACCGGCCTCGGTGGTATCATGGTTAAGCCATCGGACATAAGGCTGGTAGGTACAGGATTCGAAGCCTGGTACCGGCTCCCACCCAGAGCGAGTTTTAACGACTCAATGGGTAGGTGTAAGGCCACTACACCCTCTTCTCTCTCATTAACCACTAACCAACTAATCCACTGTCCTAGACAGACAGCCCAGATAGCTGAGATGTGTGACCAGGACAGTGTGCTTGAACCTTAATTGGACATAAGCACAAAAATAAGTGAAAGAAAGAATAACAAAAATTTGGGCATGAAAGCAAGTTTGCAAGCAAGGCAAATGTTTTCTTCAAGTTTTCTCAGACAAAAGCCATGTTACACTAGTACCTTGGGTTCTAGGCTATGCAATTTGTTGGATATGGATTCCTTTTTAATATTTCTTACATAATACAAAATAGAATCTATAAACCCAGTGAAAAAACCCAGGTAGGGCATCATATAGCATTTCCTTTTGCTGTCAACAACATCTTATTTTCTGGGCACAACAGCAAGTAAGTAGGGCAACCATGACATTTGCCATCATTGCCATATAGTAAAATTCAAATGCAGTTATATGATCATACATACCATAAAATGATTTGTCCACTATAAATTACCACACAATTACAATGTAGTCGGAGTTCAAAACTCACCTCGTGTATCTGAAGACCTCTTTGCCCAAGCAAGGTTTTCAGTTTTTGTGTTTCTAAATGCCGGGGTCCGTGCTGGTTTTCTTTGGCTTGTTCTGCTATCTGGTCATTCCGATCTTTGTCTTTTTGAGATTTCTTGTCCTTAAACCCAATATATTCATTATCAATTACACTTGACATCTTCAATAGTTGAACCTGCATACTTAAATTCTTTTTTGTCTTTTATCTTAAATTAATACTAATTTTCAAAATGTCAAAAGTTCCTTACAAACACATTTCTACATGTATAGTCCATCCCATCCTCCTACAAAAATGTTTCTTGTGAATAATTTCAGTTTGGTTTGATGTAAGAAGAAAAGTAAGTGTTTTGGGAAAAAAAAAAAAAAAAAAAAAAAAAAAAAAAAAATTGGGGTCCAATTTAAAAAACAATTGGTTCATAAATAAATAACCTGTAGTAAATTCTATAGTATGAAAAAAGGCGTTCCCTGTGGTAAGGACTATTAAGTTTCATCAAGTTTTAGCAGTTCAAAATTCAAAACTTAAAATATTATTGAGGTTATTTCTCCCACTAAGGAAATGACACTAGACTGTATTTTAACTGCAATCTGCATAATTATTAACTAATTAATGTAATCACTAACTCTCCGTTTCTGTGCCTTGGACATTTTCTTTCCTCTTGAAGGGTTGTGTTGATTTTCATCAGCAGTTATCTCCCTTGAATCATCTACAGTTACTGACTCGAGCTCGGTTGTGACTTCCTCCGTCTAAATTAAAGAAGAGATTCAACACAGTCTAATGATGCCACTCGAGAGTATGCTACTTTATCTATATTCAGTTATACTGCTTCTATCTCAAGCTGTTACAGTAGTTCTCCATCACCCAATAAGCCTGCATATTTTTGTGCTGGGGTATCATTATTCATCCATTCCAAAATGAACTCTCTGTCCCCTGACGTGTGACGGGTTGTAGGATCAATCACTCTTGATGGACCTATCAGTTTGTTTTCCTGTTCAAGCTAATGCTCTAGGACTGGTAAATAAAAGGCAGGTGGTATGTGCTGTCTTGTCTATGGGAAAGTCAGGGCTCACACTGGAAAAGATTTTGGTTTAGGCAATTTTCAGATTATCTACATCTATATAGAGTTGTTGGTTTTTTTAAATTCAAATGTGGTTAATTTAAGGATTATTTTATTAGTCAAAACATAAATGCTGTAGCTACTTTGAATAAAAATTAGCAATTGGCTAATTTGGCCATATACAGGGTAAGCTTTGGTCAAAGTGTACATAAAACGTCCCTTAATTGTAGCCTTAATGGGGGTAAAAGATGTATAAATATAAACTAATATATTTTTTTAATAATCCTCCCTTCTCAATTTCACAAACTGTAGCCTACATTTAGTGAGATGGGGGGGGGGGGGGGGGAGATGTATAAATATTAAAAAAAAAAAAAATTCTCAATAATCGTCCCTTCTCAAACAGATTCAAGCTAAATCTTTTCCAGTGTGAACTCTGACAAACATGGACATATCAGTGCTAATTGCAGGACTCCAGATTTACTCATTTAGATGCACTAGGTTTTTAATATAATTGTATACAATTGTGACTGTACTTTCAGTTTTACACCGGACATCGTAGTGATCTGTTGATAAACAAGGTTGATGGCTGTGCACAAAACCATGTTCTTCAGTGCTATTAGGTAACCGTGAAACAGCCTTCACCATCTACGAAGGGCATATTCTGATTTGATGATATATGGTTTGATTGGAAATGGAATACTGTGATCGATGTAGAAAGCTGAAGTTTCTAAAATAATTTTCTTTTGATCAAATAATGTATATATATGAGCCATTTATGGTTCTTATTTGCTGAAAGTACGAAATACTTCAATACTTATGAACTGTTTTTCATGGGTCAACTTAAAAATGGGTCAATTATAAAAATTGTGTTTTCAGGGCTTGAAATTAGGGACTCGACTTATAGCTGAGATCGAGTTACAGGCGAAGATATATGGTACAAATCTAAAGACCTGCTAGTTGGGTAACTAGTTCACCTGCTGTGTATTGGCTTCCAGTGCTTCCTCTTCTTGTTTATGTTTCAAATCAAGATCAGCTTGCAGCTTGGCAATCTGTTCAGTGATTTCCTTCTTTTTCTTCTTATCTCCCTTGGGAACAGTGTGCTTTAATTTCTGAATTTCACCTGCAAATTACATACATGTATTGTACAAGTATTAAAAGTAAGTAATCTGTAAACAAAATTAATAAAAATTAAAAACATGAGGGAATATCATTCCAGTTACACTATTACAGAGTATATGTCATTTATTACCTTTAAAACTGAGTCCAGAGTGCAATTACATCATGGCATGTGGTTTTACACTGAATTTTATTGAAAATATCTCTGTCAAAGCCTCTCCATATGTCAATAAATAATCAGAATTAAATGAAAATAGTTACCTACAAAGTTCAAAGCAGTACTAAGATTAACAGAATTAAAAAATTTGTCCAAGGGTATCTCCAGACAAATAGCTAGATGGATTAAAAAGTATATATAATACTGAGAACATGTTCACAGTTAAATGATAAAAGTTCCCAAGCCATTAAAATTGATTGTTTATTCCAGCACCAAGAATAGAAAACTTCAATTTCCTAACATAAGGTTATTCCCAGTAATTACGACATCATAATTTAGGAATCCTTGCTCCATTAATGGTACGTAAATGGAAAATTTTCGAGCCATTTCAGAAACGTGCAATAACTGGATCTGACAAATAAATATTACGGACATACATGTATGTTAGTGTTTTCCCTAGCTTGTTTTAGCATGGTGCAGCACCATGCCTCAGTAGTGTAGCACCATCTTGCCTTAATCAGCACAATGCTGCCCTGAGATTAAACAAGCCTTTTTCACTAATTAATTCTAAAATTGCCTTTATAAAACACTCCAAAAGGTATTATTAATTAATAAAATATGCCTTTTATATCTTTTGCCATTCATTTATTAAAGCAAGCACATAAATTACATTAGTGTTTTATTTCAATTAATTTTTGCATATTTTTAATGAAAAACAAGTGCTCCGAAAATGGTGAAAATGCCCCAAAAGTGTTTGGTCTATCATGCCGTGCCAAATTTCTAGGGAAATCACTATATGTGTTGACCAGCCTTCATTAAAAGCCATAGGCTCAAAATAATCCATTATTGCCTGTGTTATACACATGATAAATGGACCATTTACAGATATACATATATGTGTCATTAGTGCAGGGCGCACTTTAAGTCAGTACTTTTCTTAATGTGCAGGGCGAGTTGCTTCCTTCTGTTTGCTAAATTTAAAATGGTGGGGAAATTTTTGATGGTTGTTGTTGGAAGATTTATTTTGTTAATATTGATGCAAGTACTTCAGTCAGGATTTAGTGAGTTAGTACGATAGGTTATACATTTTTGGTTTATGTCCATTTGTTGCATATTTCGACTGAGAAACGGTTGAAATATGGTGCCACAAGTTTTGAATTCCAGCTATATATAGGGTAATGTAATAATTTTCAGACGTAGAAAGAACCACACTTTCTACGTCCATTCGGACTAATGTGTCATTAGTTTTGTGTAGAATTCATTCATTTTAACTTAAGATGCCTTGTTACTAATGGAAAAATGTAGCGGGTTTCCTCTCTAAGACTATATTACCAAATGTTTAACATCCAAGAGCAGATGGTTAATAAATCAATGAGCTTTACTTATTTTTGCTCTTCTACTCAATTAATGTTCAAGCACACTGTCCTGGACACACACCTCAACTATCTAAGCTGTTGGTGTCCAGGACAGTAAATTAGTGGTTAGTTAAAGGGACATACCCTTGTTTTTAAACACTAAGGCAGAGTATGACAAATATTTTGAAAAATCACTAGCCACAGGGCTAGTGGGTTTGTGAAAACCACTAGCCCACCAAGATAAAGCACTAGCCCAAATTCCTGATCAATTATAACTGGATTTTTATATAATTTTTGTAACATTACACATTTACGAGTATAACAGTAAAATAAAACAAACACTTAAATCATGTTGTAACTTTCAGTTTTTTGTCGTGTCGTACGTTTTGTCTTTTGTCAAGTGTGATCCATCGTCATTGTCCCGTTTTTGTTTCCCCCCCCCCGGGGAAAATTAATTGAGCAAACTCTTGGTTGGTATCTAAAAACACTATCAAAATAATTAAATTTAAATGAGGGTACGACAGTGTCGCCAGGAACGGTGATGCCAAATACAGGGCATTATCCCGTGTCAGACCGATATCAAAAGAATATAACGGCGACATCTAATCCGTTGTTAATTGATGAACAAAAAAGGTATTATCTTGTATCGGCAGCTATGACGTTTTATCCAAACCGCTACACGTAATAGGCCAAGCCGAGTCATTGCATATGCGGTTACCATTAAAGTAAATTGTTTTCCTGATTGCCGATAACCACATGTTAGCGAAGTGTTAAATTAAAAAACAATAGGTAAATAAAACAAATACTGAAATTCAAAGCATGGCTGGGGTTTACTTGATTGAGATTAACCTGTCGTCGCGATTGATGATTTCCAAGTTCTTAGCCTAAAACATGTGCGAGATTAACGACCACGTGACGTGTCTAACCAATCAAAACACGCATGTCATTAGACTTTATTTCCTGTGCCAGAAACTTGAAAGGGAAAGGTAAACAATGCATGCTGTAACTGTGACGATGTAGAGATAGCATGTTACTGCAGTTTGCAGACCTAGCTCAAGTGGATTATTATTATATACTCATTGCGTTGTTGATATTATTCGATGACAAACGTCACAATCAAATTTATTAAACGAAATTTCAGCCGAGAGAAAAAGAATGAAAGAAAACAAAAAACCCACGATCGAGCAATGACGAGAGGAGGGGGGAAACCACTAGCCCGCAGGGGCTAGTGGTTTTGCGTTTCTCACTAGCCCGAACTTAAAAACCACTAGCCACGGGCGTCGGGCTAGCGGATTTGTCGAACTCTGACTAAGGCACATGTTTTACTATTAGAGGCATTTTTGATAACTGAAATCATACTTTGCTCAGATTTTATTGTTTAGATTATCCATTTCCGTACATTCAAAGTGTTTCTGGTCATCCCAGTGTTTTTAATATCACAAAATGCATTTTTCCTATTTTTAAAAATACACGTGTGTCTGAGACAGTGAGAGGTAACAGTTATGGAGTCCAGTTTTAAGTCACAGACTCATGTTTCACTCAGTTGTAACTGTATCCAAATGTGTTACAGGTTTGTAGATTAACTGAACATGGTGTTAATTTTCATGAGTTGAAACTAGGGTATGTACTATGTCCCTTTAAAGAGAAGAGGGTGTAGTGGTCTTACACCTACCCATCGAGTCGTTAAAAACTCGCTCTGGATGGGAGCTGGTACCGAGATGCGAACCCTGTACCTACCAGCCTTATGTCCGATGGCTTAACCACGACCCCACCGAGGCCGGTAGTATATAATTTATTTAGGGAATGCATTTACATGATTTATCAATTTTATGAACGCAATCATCGCATCGACGCATGGTCTTGCTTAGAACTTCAACTTAGTTCAAGTTTGATACTTTCTGGAATACAAGCCCTGTACAATACAGTTGTGTATACGGACGTAGTACAACATGTACATGCATTCTGGAGATGACAGTAACCCTAGCGACCTTGTAATTGCTTTCTTTCTCTCTTCTGCCTCTGAAAAAGAGTTTCTTCTTCATCGTTCACTTCGTCATCCGCCATCTTAATAGTTTCGATTTGTTTTATTGTTATAAAATCCTCGGTATATCAAAAAACGTCACAACAAAATGCTTAAAAATCGAGGCTGGTGGCATCCGTTGAACTCTTTTGTAGTTAAGAACAGTTTCAGTCTGAATGCGGAACAGCAGGTTTTTTATTTGTAAATTCCAAGTTTTACTAGATATGCTAGATTATATAACGCGCTGTTGAACAATTTCAAAGTAACGTAGATAAAATGGTAAATTATTTGATATAATTGTCACTATCATTTCATATACTAGATAACTCAGGGGGGTAATACCGTATTTCTTTAACATTTTAAAATATATATTCTTTAAAATCATGACATGCATTGATTGATGCAGTGTGACAGTGACTCAGTCACAGTGTAAGTCAGTTGAATGTGGCAGTGTCTAAGTGTGGGGGAAATTAATTACACCATAAATCCTTACTTTTAAATTAATAAGTGTTTGTAAGATTACACAATTCCATGTAAATCACTAATAACTTTACAGGGTATGCACTTAGGATTTTTTTTGACTGGCCAATCGGCCACTCACAGCAACACTTTGACTTGCCTGTACAACTTTTGAATGGCCCGCGATCGAATTTTGTTGAAAAAACAAGAACATACTCAAATTGCACTTTAAAAACAAACATACAAACAATAATAACAACACAAAAGAAGGAAACAGAACTTGTCCTATTTTTTTTTTTTTTTTTTTTTTTTTATCCCAGTGCCCCCTTTCCTTTTTCTCCTTTGAATACCATCTCATTTCTTCCCGATCTGGCAACTCCTCCTATCTTTCAACTTCTTTTGCTGTCCACCTCCACATCCCAGTCCTTGTCTCTCCAACCGCGACAGGTGCTTGTCTCTTGTGGCTATCTGTGCCACACACCTGTTCCCCATCAGCTTTTAGCTGTGGGCTTAGTCTGACCACTTCGGGGAGTGTTCAGTAGTTACTTCTGGCATTGTTAAGAGGCACTTGTAACCACCTACTATGCACCCCTACTACCGGCGGTCGTTAGTTAGTGCCGTGGGTCAGACCAGCTTTATTAGCGGCAGAGGACGAGGATGCCAGGTGGGTGCAGGGATATACACAGAGACTGCACCCGTGGAGGAAGTTGAGACAGGTAGGCGATGGTGTGGACAGCTCAGAAGACAGTCGGAGGAAATTGACAGAAAGGGTCGAAACAGATTGAAATCGTGGGAGAAATTGGAATTTTTTTTATATTAAGATAATGTAAATGGTAGGCATAGGGTGATAGATGAGAAAGATGAATGAATGTGTGAGCCAGCTTTGACTGGATTTGAACCACTGTCGTCAGCTTGATTGTCCAGCAGCTTATCCACTAGACCACGGAGCTCACTTGTCCTAGTTTTATTAC
This sequence comes from Gigantopelta aegis, assembly GCF_016097555.1. NCBI lineage: Eukaryota > Metazoa > Mollusca > Gastropoda > Neomphalida > Peltospiridae > Gigantopelta > Gigantopelta aegis. The sequence continues at coordinate 11,158,566 of NC_054712.1, read as the reverse complement.
AAACTGTTGTAATTAAATTATAATTATTATGTTGTCACGGAACCCACGCAATCAAACATCTGGAATGTTTTACCAAGGCTTGGTCTTGGAATGAATAAGGTGCTTTTATGGCCGTATAATGAGGAATTAAAAAATGCTAAGCTGACAGCAATCTATACAAACTCCACTAGAGAAATAAACACACAACACAAGTTAAAGGCATAATCACTATTTCATTATGAAATGGATAATAACGAAAACAACAATATTTCTATAGTAGACTCGGTATATTCCATAAGAAGCAAAAACGTTCCAACTCAATGTAACTTCAGAAAACCTCAGGCTCGTAAACAAAATCTTTCTGTGAAACATAGAGTAACAGAATGTGAAGAGTTGTTCTGATTGTAACTAAATGGAAAGTAAAGATGAACATGGCCGATGTGTTCCGACTGAACTTATGAATACATTTACATGGCCAAGGGTTTCTGAATACATAATCAAAACTGGCCAAGGCATTTTAAATGGTTTTAGACTGTTCGATAGATTGGGGAAGTGGTCAGTATTATGTCCTATATGGGTTTGGTTGCGCAAATACTAAAAGGAAACCAGTTGAAAACAATAAATAAAAAATAACTTTCCAACCTCTTACAAACATTAGTTATTTGCATTTTGATACATAATACAATATGCAGAAATTTTCAGTCGCCAGGCGGGCGACATGGGATAAGGTTTTGACTTGGCTGACGCTATTTTGATTTGCTATGGGCGATCGGGTGACCATAAAGTGCGCACCCTGACTTTACTACATGCATGTTACTAAATGTACATGGAGGATTTTACTCAAAGAGTTTAAGAGAGAATATTAATTTTATTGACACCAACAAGTATTATCATGATACTTTATCTGAAATGGCACTCATCTGAAGTGGTTGCATCATTGTCCCGGATTGAACCTCCTCAGTGGACCCATTCTCTGTGGTATGTGCTGTTCAGTCTGTGGGAAAGGGCATATAAAAGATCCCTTTCTGCTAATGGAAAAATGCAGCAGGTTTCCTTTGAAGACTTGAGTCAACATTTTCAAATGTTTGACATTCAGCAGCTGGTGATTAATAAATCACTATGCTCTAGTGGCATTGTTAAACAAAACAAATTTAACATTTTATTCTGGAATTACTTTTATCAGCACGTGATAATTTTTGTGAACTGCACAACAACAAACAAAACAGCACATATTGTACTCACTAATTTAAGATTATAGTGAAAGAAACTTGAACTTGAAAGAAATTCACAAATCCACTGAGGAGGAATTGACCAAACATGTATGACCCATTATATAATGTTTTCTTTTCAGTGTACATCCTGTCCTCAAAACATTAAAAACAAACCACAAATAATTTTTTGTGACATTAATTATAAATTATCTATGGGATGGTGCAGATAAAAGATACCTTGCGACTAATGGAAAACTGTAGTAGGTGTTTTCCAAGACTACATGTATACATGTATCAAAAAGTACCAAATGTTTGACATCCAAATTCCAATAGCTGATGATTAATAAATTAATGTGCTCTAGCAAACAAACTTTAACTTTTTGCACAGCCAGATGCGTTGCCTTCTATGTTAAAACAATACATACACTTGTACATGTACATATAGGTATTTGATTTATTTCTCATATTATTCAGCATGGACGTCTGAAGGTAAAAACAACTGCTGAACAACAGGAAGCGAAGAGAAAAGAACGAGAAAAGAAACTAAAAATATATAATGCAGCAACAGCCACAGTTTTTGCCAAGGTTTGTACTAAGATGTACAGATACATATTTCAGCTATAGGTTTAAATAATCCTTGAACTATATCTTTCCTGAAATTTGATTTCATATTCAGGTATTGTTTTGAAAATGTAATGTTTTTTATTTGTAACTACAGCAGTACAGGTACATGTACTCTGTATGGTACATACAGATCAAGCCATTATATCTTCATAACTTTTATATTTTACACTGCCTAAAATGAGTAGGTAGCTTTAAGGATGACCTTATCCTGTGTATTTTCTTACAGAAATCCAAGGGTGAATACGATGAAGAAGCATTATCAATAACGGGGGAAATCCTAGCAGCCAACTCAGACGTGTATACTTTGTGGAACTACAGAAAGGAAATCTTCCTCCATTTTGTTGAGTCTAAGTAATGTATACATACAGCACATACATATTAAATTCCGTTAAACACATACATACATGTACACTCATGTAATAACCTATATAGGTTATTACATCATGAAAGTACATGTATGTGCTGTATGGAATTTAACAAACAGTTCTAATAAGTTTTATGACTTTCATGCAACATACTTTTTATTAGGAAGTTTTTTTTGTGGTTGTGAAAACAGAAATATAAAGTTTAAATTATTTCAATTGCCACATTAGCTTTTAGACTTAATACATAAAAACTGTCCATGTCCCCAACTCATCAGAATGCCCTGTAGAGATGTAACATCAAAGTTGTGGTACTGATATTTATTTTACCAGTGACCTCGCTAACAGGCGAAATATTAAAAATATATACATTGCATGTCAAACATTTGGTAATTCTGACACATAATCTTTAGAGGAAACCCATTTACCTCAGTTTGACACCCAGTAGCCAATACTGGGGTGTCATTAAACATTCATTCTTTCATTCATTCATTCATTCAAAGGAAACCTACATTTTTTTTATTAGGACTATAATAGGAGAAAGGGATAATACATTCTTTCACAGACAGGACAGCACATACCATGACCTTTGATATTTATCAATCATGGGACACAGGTTAGAATGGGAAAACCCACTCTAGGTCAACTGAGGAGGTTCAATCTTACAATCCAAGCACCTCGGGCGAGTGCTCTACTCACTGAACTAATTATCACCCCTAATTAATGACATTTTCATTACCAAATATAATGTCATCATGAATTGGAAACATGCAAAATGACATCAGATACATGTATTTTAGAAAGGATTTACAGTAACATGTTTTTCATAATTTAATTTTGCATATTTTTGAAACAGATGAATTGCGAGCATTTGTCTGAAGAGTGACCAATGAATGGTATCACCTTGCCTTTCACTTTTGTTTTGGGTGGCATTATCATTTGTTTTTCGTTGATGCGTGGTCGGTCTGGGATCGATCCTTGTAGGTGGGCCCATTGGGCTATTTCTCGTTCCAGCCAGTGCACCACAACTGGCATATCAAAGACCATGGTATGTGCTATCCTGTCTGTGGGATGGTGAATATAAAAGATTTCTTGCTACTAATGGAAATATGTAGTGGTTTTCCTCACTTAAGACCAAGTCAGACTTTCCAAATGTTTGACATCCAATAGCCAATGATTAATAAATAAATGTGCTCTAGTGGTGGTGTTAAACAAAACAGCCCTCTACATTAACTTTTTTATCAAGAGCCAAATGGTGCCTACTTATATTTTTATATACACATGTAGATAGTATGAAATATTTTAGTTGCCAAATGAAAAAAATGGGTTGCATATGCGACCAAATCGGTTGCAATGTAAAGGGCTGCAAAACAAACAAACTTTTTGTTTTTCATATTTAAAATTTCTCAATTACAGAAACAAGGAAGAGTTGCAGAAGTTGTTCAACAATGAGCTCTACTTCCTGGAGACATGTTTGAAAGGCAACCCCAAGTCTTACGGGACGTGGAACCACCGGTGTTTCGTGATGGACACAATGCCCGAACCAGACTGGCAGCATGAGCTGATGCTGTGCAACAAGTTTCTCGAATATGACGAAAGAAACTGTAAGTGAAATCATGGAAGACGTAGGCAGACTTTATATATCCAGAAAACCTGTCTCTCCCCTCGTCTTCTGTGCAAGATGATTATTATACTGGACAGTTTGAATGTATTTGGAAGATGCTGTTAATCATGAAACCCTGTCTTTGTCATTCTACATGCATAGTCCGTCCCATCTTTCTGGAAAAAAAATGTTGTAAATAATTTCAGTTTGGTTTGATGTAAGAAGAAAAGTAAAAGTGTTTTGGAAATAACAAAAAAATATTATTTTAGTGTGCAATTTAGAAAACAATTGGTTCAAAAATAAATAAGTTGTAGTAAATTCCATAACATGAAAAAACAGTCATTCCCTATGGGACAGACTTCTAATTTCTAATCAACAAACCTTAAAATAATATATTAAAATAAAACAAAAATGCTTTTCACTCTAAGCCAACCAACTTATGAAGATAAAAATGTAATTTTATACACAAAAAGGTATATATGTATACAAATGTAAATAAAAAGGTAGATAAAACTTAAATGCTTTAAATCATCATATGTGTGACTCACCTTGATGAAGTTGGAAGGTATTTACTTTTCTGGTGATAGCAACTTGGAGATTTGCTTTTTGTGTCCTGTCCCAACCAGTATCTGATGACGGGTACATCAAAGATCGTATGTATTGTCCTGTCCCAACCAGTATCTGATGACGGGTACATCAAAGATCGTATGTATTGTCCTGTCCCAACCAGTATCTGATGACGGGTACATCAAAGATCGTATGTATTGTCCTGTCCCAACCAGTATCTGATGACGGGTACATCACAGATCGTATGTATTGTCCTTTCTTTGAGGAATTGCATATAAAAAATCCCTGCTGTTGGTTTTTTGGTAGGGATAGCCTATGTGGTGACAGCAGGTTTCTTCTCTTTCTCTTTCATGACAAACTGTTCGTATACCTTATGTTGGCACCCAGTAGGTGTACTTTACAATGTGCCGAGGTGTCTAATAAACATTCCTTTCCTTTCTTTTTTCTTTAAGTTTAAAAAAAGTTTTTGTGTTAACTCTGTTCCTGAGCAACTTGAAATCATAGACCATGAAACGTGGATCATATATATAACCATGGATGTTTATATTAATACATATTAATATTTTTTGTTGATTATTTGTTCTAATGCACCAAGCCAGTTCATGGTAGAAAATGCATTTATAAGTCTGCTAAATTCTTGTTACATTTTTTGATGTAAGAGTGTTGTTTTTCTAATTACTTTTAAAAAATACTATATTTTTTTTAATTTACACTGCATATTTATATTAATTATCAGTTCATGTCAGACTGAAATTGATATGTCTATATTCTTACAATTATAACCAAATATATGACTTGAACTAAAAAAAACCTAGCAATAAAATTCACTTTTTTATTTGTTTTTCAGTTCATTGTTGGGACTATCGTAGGTTTGTTGTGAAGAGGTCAAAGGTTACTCCGGAGGTCGAGCTAGAGTTCACCACTAACAAGATCAGCAGTAATTTCTCCAACTATTCCTCGTGGCACTATCGCAGCAAGTTACTTCCCCTGGTACATCCAGATCCACGCAATCCCTCTCGTGTGAAGGAGGACGTTTTACTTGCTGGTAAGTCTTAGAAACAGTAATGAATGAATGAATGAATGAATGAATGAATGAATGAATGAATGTTTAATGACACCCCAGCACGAAATATACATCGGCTATTGGGTGTCAAACTATGGTAATGCAAATAAATAAAGTGATGATCAACATCAATATAAAAATTCAAGTCAAACAAAAACAGTGTAAAGAACTGTGCAAAAACACAAATATCACAGAATTTTACGGATACTGAATTCTACTCAAAACTTCAGTTTTGTGCTGTATTGGCCGTTCTCAAAGAGAATGTTACACCCCTGCACCACGGTGAGGTTACAGCACACGCAGGGGTAGAAACAGTAATTCACTGTTGAAAGTTAAACATTTGGTAATGCTGACATATATTCTATGATAGAAAACCCACTACATTTTTGCATTTGTAGTAATTCTTCTTTTCCTTAAAGTTTGTTTTGTTTAACAACATCACTAAAGCACATTGGTTTATTAATCATTGGCTATTGTGTGTCAGACATTTGATAAATTTGACATATAGTCTTAGAGAGTAAACCTGCTACTTTTTTCCATTCTTAGCAAGGGATCCTTTATATGCCGCAGGCAGGATAAAACATATCACAACCTTTGATATGCCAGTCGTCGAATGAGAAGTAGACCAATGAACCCACAGACAGGGATCAAATCCTAAATCGACTGCAACCGTTCACTGTTTAGGATTGGTGCATGGTTCACCCATTATGTGATTGTTGATGCTGATGATCAGACAATTTATTTGCAGTCTTCACCATAAGCAAAATCAAGGCGAGCTGAAGATCGCTTTCCTGAAGTGGTGCTAAACAAGCAAATGCATCAAGTTTCAAATAAAGCTTGTTAAAAAATTTATTGCAAGGTAGTAAATTTGCTGCTTTCTTGGGGAGGAAAGTGCAAGTGATTGCTTGTTTTTCTTGGTGTGATGACTAATTTGCATCTTTATATCCATTTAAATGGACTCCCAAATTCGTGGTCATTGTAATATATGACTAAAATAGTCATTTTTAATTGCAATATATTGAAATTACAATTATTATTAACTTACATTTTCTTGCCTAGAATATGAATATTTGTATATTCAGGTCATGTCTGGTCATCCTAATGTTTATAATATTGGAGTATTTATTTTATTAGCACATACAACAGATGAGATAGCACATACCATGCTGATTAATTTATAGTTTAACATATGGGTACACATGTAGCAGTAATTAGTTGGTAGTTCTTAGCTTAATACTGGTTTTTAATAATAGCCACCATTGAAAAACGCCCCAAGTGTGACCTTGAAACGGTCATTCAGGTATGAACTTGAAAAGGTCATTTAGGTATGAACCGAGTGGTTGTTTTTGTTTATTGTAATGTTACTTGTAAATTTATTTCTCCTTTTTTGTAGAACATGAAATTGTCCAGAATGCATTTTTCACTGACCCTGATGATCAGAGTGCTTGGTTTTATCACCGGTGGCTCTTAGGAAGAGGTATGCTGTAATACATTAATAATTTTGTTATGCTGTGGAATACATGACATTGTATGTTTAAATCGGATTCATGGGGGCCTGATGAAATATGCCAGTATACAGACAGTTTTCACTCAAGCTATTGTCACTGAACAGGACTTTGAGATCATGCTGATTTACACAGAAATCTGGATTACGCAGATGTTGGTTTGGACAGAGTCCACTTTACTTCTTACTAATAAATATTTAATGGATTTTTAAAATCTGTTGGGGTTTTTAAAGATATATTTCTGGTATATATATTTTAACCACTGGTGGTACAAAATGTCAACAGTTTATTCTCCAAAAAATTCCAAAGACTCGGGCTGTTCAGATATATTGATGGTTATATAATTATTAATTATTAAAATAGTACAGCAACCCTGATGATGCTAACATTCATAAATGTTTTGATTGGTTCCCTGTGTGACCATTATTTGATTGGTTCCCTGTGTGGTTTTAATGTGAAGCACATAAACCAGTCTAGCAAATTTTGTTCTGCTTAATCTGGCTGAACGCAGCCCTGTTTAATTTCATTTCAACTTATTTTCATGCTTATATCCAATTAAGGTTCAAGCATGCTGTCCTGGGCACACACCTCAGCTATCCGGGCTGTCTGACCAGGACAGTGGGTTAATTGTTAGTGGTTAGTGACAGAGAAGAAGGTGTAGTGGTCTTACATGTACATGTACCCATTGAGTCATTAAAAATTGCTCTGGGTGGGAGCTGATACCGGGCTGTGAACCCTGTATCCACCAGCCTTATGTCTGATAGCTTAACCATGACACCACCGAGCTCTGTTGATGATTTATTTATTTCCTAGGGGAGAAAACTCAGTCCATCAGCCACTTGATCGTGTCAAGACAATCAGCAAGGGTTACTGTGTCATTCACCAAGCATATACAGGTAATAATAAGATATTCTCCATTCTGGTAAAAGAATGAACATAGAACTTCGAATTCAATGATTTGATATTATATTCATTGTCAGTGTAATTATGATCTAGTGTTTTCCCTAGCTTGTTTTAGCATGTTGTGGCACCATGCCTCAATAGTCTAGCCTTAATTTTGCCTTAATCAGCACCATGCTGCCCTGAGACAGGACTTCTAGATTATGGTAGCCCCACTCACATGGCTAGTGGTATTCAATATTGGGCTAGTAAATAGCTACTTTTGCAATGCCTGATGGCTAGTGAAATGTTTGGGTCAAATATTGCAGTTAAGTCTATTTTGTAAATTTAATATCCTGACTTCACCCCAACCCCCAATGTTAGTATTTTTAAGCTCTATCTCCCTCTTTAGGTGAAATATCCAATTATTATTATTTAATAAAATTGTATTAACATAAAGTAATGTAGGGCTAGTTAATTTTTAATGAATAAAGTTTTTAAATCACTGATCCCATGGCCAGTGTATTTTATAAACAATCTAGAAGCCCTGCCTGAGATTAAACAAGCCCTTTTCAATAATTAAAATTCTTAAGTTGCCGTTATAAAAGTTAATTAATATAATATCCATGTTATATATTTTCTCATTCATTTATTAAATCAAGTACATTAATTACATTTATTTCTATTTCTGTTAATTGTTTGTCTGCAATGAAAACAAAAGTGCGGTGAAAATGCCAGTGTTTAAGGTTCATGTAGTCATGAAACAATCACATCACCTGCAAGTAAACTTGTTGTATTATTGAGGTAAAAGACATAATACAATAAACCAAACATATGACATTTTTGTTAGAGAGAAAAAAAATCATTATTTTATTGTATTTTAATGTTGTTTTTTGTCTTTTGATTTTAACAGATAAATATACTACATTTAGTTTTTAACTGATACTTGCAGGTTGGTGTAAAACATAAACTGGTGCTGGAAGTGAATGGGTCAAAGGTCGATGCCGATTGGAAAAACCAGCAGGGAAAGAATACTTTCTCCACATTGTGGATATCCTTTTTACTTGCTGTTTGTACCTTTGATACAACTAAGTAGAAACAAAACTGTGTCTTTTCCATCCATTCCCTTGTCTTGTCCAATGCAGGCATGTTTGAATCCTAAAAAGACTTAATAGGACTGGGATTTATTTGCGAAAAATGTATGTAATGGTTCATTTAGATCTACCATTTGTTATGTTGTGTTAACTTTGCAAAGCAAATCAAATGTCCTTAACCTTGAGAAAATATGTAACAGTGTAGATCTTCCAGAAGATCAGGAGGTCAAGGTTACTGTGTTGTTGGATGAATGTGATTGCTCAAGAGAGATCCTACTAAAACCTGGATGTCCAGTTGGGGCCTATGTTTGTCCAGTGGCTCGAACCAGCATGTTCAGGTATGAAGTAATTCACAAGTTCCTTTGTCCAGTGACTCGAACCAGCAGGTTCAGGTATGAAGTAATTCACAAGTTCCTTTGTCCAGTGGCTCGAACCAGCAGGTTCAGGTATGAAGTAATTCACAAGTTCCTTTGTCCAGTGACTCGAACCAGCAGGTTCAGGTATGAAGTAATTCACAAGTTCCTTTGTCCAGTGACTCGAACCAGCAGGTTCAGGTATGAAGTAATTCACAAGTTCCTTTGTCCAGTGACTCGAACCAGCAGGTTCAGGTATGAAGTAATTCACAAGTTCCTTTGTCCAGTGACTCGAACCAGCAGGTTCAGGTATGAAGTAATTCACAAGTTCCTTTGTCCAGTGACTCGAACCAGCAGGTTCAGGTATGAAGTAATTCACAAGTTCCTTTGTCCAGTGACTCGAACCAGCAGGTTCAGGTATGAAGTAATTCACAAGTTCCTTTGTCCAGTGGCTCGAACCAGCAGGTTCAGGTATGAAGTAATTCACAAGTTCCTTTGTCCAGTGACTCGAACCAGCAGGTTCAGGTATGAAGTAATTCACAAGTTCCTTTGTCCAGTGACTCGAACCAGCAGGTTCAGGTATGAAGTAATTCACAAGTTCCTTCGAACCAGCAGGTTCAGGTATGAAGTAATTCACAAGTTCCTTTGTCCAGTGGCTCGAACCAGCAGGTTCAGGTATGAAGTAATTCACAAGTTCCTTTGTCCAGTGACTCGAACCAGCATGTTCAGGTATGAAGTAATTCACAAGTTCCTTTGTCCAGTGACTCGAACCAGCAGGTTCAGGTATGAAGTAATTCACAAGTTCCTTTGTCCAGTGACTCGAACCAGCAGGTTCAGGTATGAAGTAATTCACAAGTTCCTTTGTCCAGTGACTCGAACCAGCAGGTTCAGGTATGAAGTAATTCACAAGTTCCTTTGTCCAGTGACTCGAACCAGCAGGTTCAGGTATGAAGTAATTCACAAGTTCCTTTGTCCAGTGACTCGAACCAGCAGGTTCAGGTATGAAGTAATTCACAAGTTCCTTTGTCCAGTGGCTCGAACCAGCAGGTTCAGGTATGAAGTAATTCACAAGTTCCTTTGTCCAGTGACTCGAACCAGCAGGTTCAGGTATGAAGTAATTCACAAGTTCCTTTGTCCAGTGACTCGAACCAGCATGTTCAGGTATGAAGTAATTCACAAGTTCCTTTGTCCAGTGACTCGAACCAGCAGGTTCAGGTATGAAGTAATTCACAAGTTCCTTTGTCCAGTGACTCGAACCAGCAGGTTCAGGTATGAAGTAATTCACAAGTTCCTTTGTCCAGTGACTCGAACCAGCAGGTTCAGGTATGAAGTAATTCACAAGTTCCTTTGTCCAGTGACTCGAACCAGCAGGTTCAGGTATGAAGTAATTCACAAGTTCCTTTGTCCAGTGACTCGAACCAGCAGGTTCAGGTATGAAGTAATTCACAAGTTCCTTTGTCCAGTGACTCGAACCAGCAGGTTCAGGTATGAAGTAATTCACAAGTTCCTTTGTCCAGTGACTCGAACCAGCAGGTTCAGGTATGAAGTAATTCACAAGTTCCTTTGTCCAGTGACTCGAACCAGCAGGTTCAGGTATGAAGTAATTCACAAGTTCCTTTGTCCAGTGGCTCGAACCAGCATGTTCAGGTATGAAGTAATTCACAAGTTCCTTTGTCCAGTGACTCGAACCAGCAGGTTCAGGTATGAAGTAATTCACAAGTTCCTTTGTCCAGTGACTCGAACCAGCAGGTTCAGGTATGAAGTAATTCACAAGTTCCTTTGTCCAGTGGCTCGAACCAGCAGGTTCAGGTATGAAGTAATTCACAAGTTCCTTTGTCCAGTGACTCGAACCAGCAGGTTCAGGTATGAAGTAATTCACAAGTTCCTTTGTCCAGTGACTCGAACCAGCAGGTTCAGGTATGAAGTAATTCACAAGTTCCTTTGTCCAGTGACTCGAACCAGCATGTTCAGGTATGAAGTAATTCACAAGTTCCTTTGTCCAGTGACTCGAACCAGCAGGTTCAGGTATGAAGTAATTCACAAGTTCCTTTGTCCAGTGACTCGAACCAGCAGGTTCAGGTATGAAGTAATTCACAAGTTCCTTTGTCCAGTGACTCGAACCAGCATGTTCAGGTATGAAGTAATTCACAAGTTCCTTTGTCCAGTGACTCGAACCAGCAGGTTCAGGTATGAAGTAATTCACAAGTTCCTTTGTCCAGTGACTCGAACCAGCAGGTTCAGGTATGAAGTAATTCACAAGTTCCTTTGTCCAGTGGCTCGAACCAGCAGGTTCAGGTATGAAGTAATTCACAAGTTCCTTTGTCCAGTGACTCGAACCAGCATGTTCAGGTATGAAGTAATTCACAAGTTCCTTTGTCCAGTGACTCGAACCAGCAGGTTCAGGTATGAAGTAATTCACAAGTTCCTTTGTCCAGTGACTCGAACCAGCATGTTCAGGTATGAAGTAATTCACAAGTTCCTTTGTCCAGTGACTCGAACCAGCAGGTTCAGGTATGAAGTAATTCACAAGTTCCTTTGTCCAGTGACTCGAACCAGCAGGTTCAGGTATGAAGTAATTCACAAGTTCCTTTGTCCAGTGACTCGAACCAGCAGGTTCAGGTATGAAGTAATTCACAAGTTCCTTTGAAGTAATTCACAAGTTCCTTTGTCCAGTGACTCGAACCAGCAGGTTCAGGTATGAAGTAATTCACAAGTTCCTTTGTCCAGTGACTCGAACCAGCAGGTTCAGGTATGAAGTAATTCACAAGTTCCTTTGTCCAGTGGCTCGAACCAGCAGGTTCAGGTATGAAGTAATTCACAAGTTCCTTTGTCCAGTGACTCGAACCAGCAGGTTCAGGTATGAAGTAATTCACAAGTTCCTTTGTCCAGTGACTCGAACCAGCAGGTTCAGGTATGAAGTAATTCACAAGTTCCTTTGTCCAGTGACTCGAACCAGCAGGTTCAGGTATGAAGTAATTCACAAGTTCCTTTGTCCAGTGACTCGAACCAGCAGGTTCAGGTATGAAGTAATTCACAAGTTCCTTTGTCCAGTGACTCGAACCAGCAGGTTCAGGTATGAAGTAATTCACAAGTTCCTTTGTCCAGTGGCTCGAACCAGCAGGTTCAGGTATGAAGTAATTCACAAGTTCCTTTGTCCAGTGACTCGAACCAGCAGGTTCAGGTATGAAGTAATTCACAAGTTCCTTTGTCCAGTGACTCGAACCAGCATGTTCAGGTATGAAGTAATTCACAAGTTCCTTTGTCCAGTGACTCGAACCAGCATGTTCAGGTATGAAGTAATTCACAAGTTCCTTTGTCCAGTGACTCGAACCAGCAGGTTCAGGTATGAAGTAATTCACAAGTTCCTTTGTCCAGTGGCTCGAACCAGCATGTTCAGGTATGAAGTAATTCACAAGTTCCTTTGTCCAGTGACTCGAACCAGCAGGTTCAGGTATGAAGTAATTCACAAGTTCCTTTGTCCAGTGACTCGAACCAGCAGGTTCAGGTATGAAGTAATTCACAAGTTCCTTTGTCCAGTGGCTCGAACCAGCAGGTTCAGGTATGAAGTAATTCACAAGTTCCTTTGTCCAGTGACTCGAACCAGCATGTTCAGGTATGAAGTAATTCACAAGTTCCTTTGTCCAGTGACTCGAACCAGCAGGTTCAGGTATGAAGTAATTCACAAGTTCCTTTGTCCAGTGACTCGAACCAGCATGTTCAGGTATGAAGTAATTCACAAGTTCCTTTGTCCAGTGACTCGAACCAGCAGGTTCAGGTATGAAGTAATTCACAAGTTCCTTTGTCCAGTGACTCGAACCAGCAGGTTCAGGTATGAAGTAATTCACAAGTTCCTTTGTCCAGTGACTCGAACCAGCATGTTCAGGTATGAAGTAATTCACAAGTTCCTTTGTCCAGTGACTCGAACCAGCAGGTTCAGGTATGAAGTAATTCACAAGTTCCTTTGTCCAGTGACTCGAACCAGCAGGTTCAGGTATGAAGTAATTCACAAGTTCCTTTGTCCAGTGGCTCGAACCAGCAGGTTCAGGTATGAAGTAATTCACAAGTTCCTTTGTCCAGTGACTCGAACCAGCAGGTTCAGGTATGAAGTAATTCACAAGTTCCTTTGTCCAGTGACTCGAACCAGCAGGTTCAGGTATGAAGTAATTCACAAGTTCCTTTGTCCAGTGACTCGAACCAGCAGGTTCAGGTATGAAGTAATTCACAAGTTCCTTTGTCCAGTGGCTCGAACCAGCAGGTTCAGGTATGAAGTAATTCACAAGTTCCTTTGTCCAGTGACTCGAACCAGCAGGTTCAGGTATGAAGTAATTCACAAGTTCCTTTGTCCAGTGACTCGAACCAGCAGGTTCAGGTATGAAGTAATTCACAAGTTCCTTTGTCCAGTGACTCGAACCAGCAGGTTCAGGTATGAAGTAATTCACAAGTTCCTTTGTCCAGTGACTCGAACCAGCAGGTTCAGGTATGAAGTAATTCACAAGTTCCTTTGTCCAGTGGCTCGAACCAGCAGGTTCAGGTATGAAGTAATTCACAAGTTCCTTTGTCCAGTGACTCGAACCAGCAGGTTCAGGTATGAAGTAATTCACAAGTTCCTTTGTCCAGTGGCTCGAACCAGCAGGTTCAGGTATGAAGTAATTCACAAGTTCCTTTGTCCAGTGACTCGAACCAGCAGGTTCAGGTATGAAGTAATTCACAAGTTCCTTTGTCCAGTGACTCGAACCAGCAGGTTCAGGTATGAAGTAATTCACAAGTTCCTTTGTCCAGTGGCTCGAACCAGCAGGTTCAGGTATGAAGTAATTCACAAGTTCCTTTGTCCAGTGACTCGAACCAGCAGGTTCAGGTATGAAGTAATTCACAAGTTCCTTTGTCCAGTGACTCGAACCAGCAGGTTCAGGTATGAAGTAATTCACAAGTTCCTTTGTCCAGTGACTCGAACCAGCAGGTTCAGGTATGAAGTAATTCACAAGTTCCTTTGTCCAGTGGCTCGAACCAGCAGGTTCAGGTATGAAGTAATTCACAAGTTCCTTTGTCCAGTGACTCGAACCAGCATGTTCAGGTATGAAGTAATTCACAAGTTCCTTTGTCCAGTGACTCGAACCAGCAGGTTCAGGTATGAAGTAATTCACAAGTTCCTTTGTCCAGTGACTCGAACCAGCAGGTTCAGGTATGAAGTAATTCACAAGTTCCTTTGTCCAGTGACTCGAACCAGCAGGTTCAGGTATGAAGTAATTCACAAGTTCCTTTGTCCAGTGACTCGAACCAGCAGGTTCAGGTATGAAGTAATTCACAAGTTCCTTTGTCCAGTGACTCGAACCAGCAGGTTCAGGTATGAAGTAATTCACAAGTTCCTTTGTCCAGTGACTCGAACCAGCAGGTTCAGGTATGAAGTAATTCACAAGTTCCTTTGTCCAGTGACTCGAACCAGCAGGTTCAGGTATGAAGTAATTCACAAGTTCCTTTGTCCAGTGACTCGAACCAGCAGGTTCAGGTATGAAGTAATTCACAAGTTCCTTTGTCCAGTGACTCGAACCAGCAGGTTCAGGTATGAAGTAATTCACAAGTTCCTTTGTCCAGTGACTCGAACCAGCAGGTTCAGGTATGAAGTAATTCACAAGTTCCTTTGTCCAGTGGCTCGAACCAGCAGGTTCAGGTATGAAGTAATTCACAAGTTCCTTTGTCCAGTGGCTCGAACCAGCAGGTTCAGGTATGAAGTAATTCACAAGTTCCTTAAACCATTTGTGGTTATATTATTATTATCATTATTATTGTTGTTGTTGTGAAACAGAAATAAATATGAAAGTAGATGACTGTAGCTTGGGCGTTACTAAGGTCGACAACAGTCACTTTTCACACCCTTATTTTGGCTTTGTAGACAATAAATATAACATATTTTACCATAATTTTACTTCAGATCCATATTTTGTAAATAGAATATTTTTTTAATAATAATGTTTTCTTCAAACACAGTCAGCTGCTTTATAATTAGTAATTCTAAAAAAAAACAACCCCAAAAACAATAAATTGAAAATGGAAACATCATGTACCCAGTTTATTGTTATTGTAAGGAGATGCAAAGTGACGTCATTGGAATACTAATGTCATTCAAATTCAAAATTAGCTATATTATTACAATGCTTCGCCACATTAAAATAAATAACGGACTTCTTACACTGACCCCTGTCAAATTGTTATAAGTTCTATATTGAGCAGACAACACCATTTATAGGTTGGTATGTTTTTATTTTTCATAATTTTAGACAAAATATTAAGTTTAAGTTTTAAAAGATGAAATAAATAAAAAGTATTTCAAATATATCATATCAAAATATTACCATTGAATGTGCTATTTTTATTGTTTATGAAGCCAAAACAAGGGTGCGAAGAGTGACTGTTGTCGACCTGAGGTCAAAGATGACCACATTCATAACAAACACAAGAACACTCATCACCAACATGTGTTGGTATTGTATATATTCTTACTAAAAAACTAAAATAATTTTATATATACATATTATTTACCAATTTGAATACTTTTCCTTTCATAAAACACCTGAACTAAAATGATTTACTATGTAGCATGAAAGACGACATTTCAAACTGAATATTAAGTGTTAATAATAATGCAATGTTTGTTTATTTTTTATTAAAATGAATGTTAAATTTACTTATATTTTCAGAGGTATGTACATGTAACTCTTCTGTTTAGCTTGAAATGCATTTTGGGATGTATTTTTTAATGTTAAAAAAGCTGTTAATAATTAAAAATATATTAAACTGCCTATTAGCAAGGGTACCTTGCTATTAAATAGTATAACTGGTACAGTCATTTTGTAATTATGAAACAGAAATTCAAACTTAAGCAGAGGACTTTAGCTTGGCCATTACTAGGTCAAGAATGACCACTTTATATAGCAAACACAACATCATAGCATCACCAACATGACTGTTAGTACTGACAGATGATATTTCTAACTGAATGTCAAGAGTTAGTATTAACAATTTGTTTTATCTTTTTTGAAATGTAGTCATACTGGTATTGAGTTTTTTTTTACGAAACTGGATATTTCTTTCAGTGATGAGATGAGTACTGCCACATCTGATGTTCTTCAGGCAGAGTTATCCTCCGTACAGGAACTCTTTCAACTGGAGCCAGAAAATAAGTGTACGTTTTGTATTCCTCCATTTAGGACAGCTCTACAATCTATCTTTTATTTAACTGTGAAGTGTCACAGGAATTATCATGAAAGTCTTAACATTCTAAACAGACAGATTTAACAGTTCTGAAATAATTTACAAATATTTAATCTAGTGTACATAGTAGTGTTGGTATAAAGTGCTCTTACTGGTAATACAAATGTAGCTGGTACAGCGTTGAACACTTGGACAGAGCTCTACAATCTATCTTTTATTTAACTGCGAAGTGTCACAGGAATTATCATGAAAGTCTTAACATTCTAAACAGACAGATTTAACAGTTCTGAAATAATTTACAAATATTTAATCTAGTGTACATAGTAGTGTTGGTATAAAGTGCTCTTACTGGTAATACAAATGTAGCTGGTACAGTGTTGAACACTTGGACAGAGCTCTACAATCTATCTTTTATTTAACTGTGAAGGTCCTAGTTGGTTGAGATTACTTTAGTGGAGAGATAGATTAATACGAACATTACATTAGGATATTTAACTTTTACATGGTGATTGCCCATATTCGGTAAGCCTGTGTAGATTAATATGAACATTACACTAGGATATTTAACTTTTACACGGTGATTGCCCATATTCGGTAAGCCTGTGTAGATTAATATGAACATTACACTAGGATATTTAACTTTTACACGGTGATTGCCCATATTCGGTAAGCCTATGTAGATGATTATTTTTTTAATCTTGAAAATGAAGTTCAAAGGACAAGAATCTTGTCCTGTTTTTTATTACACTTTGTAGTGATAAGATCAAGGTCGTTACAAAATAATATTTTAATCTGACTGTTTCAACATGAAAAACTACAATTTAAACATAATGTCAAAGGTTAAAAAACAAACTATTGCCACATACATGTAGTATGTACATGTAGTATGTACATGTATTATAAAACAAATATTATGCAGCCTTTTTCTTTTAACCAGCACCTGACTATATTACCATCTACTATTATTGCCAAATTGGTCACCTGCTTTTTCTGTTTTTGAACAAATCTCAGTGAATGCAGTTTTAGACAATGGGATATATACCATCTACTTTTGCCAGTTTACTTTGTACTTCATTTTAACATGAAAAGGCTGGGTGTAAAATAACCTTTTGTTGTTATATATTTTAGGGGCAATATTAACAATAGTGCTGTTAATGAGAGCCCTGGACATGCATAAACATGAGGCAGAAACCATGCAGCTAATTGACCGACTACAGCAACTGGATGGAACACGCAGGAATTACTACCAAGACTTGAGTATGACTTTCACTATTTAACCTTCTTATCTCATATTTCAACTTATTTTCATGCTTACATGTATACTCAAAGGCAAAAGTTATTGTGACATGGATTGTTTGGAGTAATAAATTTGTGAATGGATTTATGGATGTAAACCAGAGAAAATGTGCATGAAACAGCTCAAAGAAATGCAACCAAGCAGTTGTTGCAGCGATTGCATGCTTTGTGCAAGAAACATGGAATATTCGAGAGAAATGCTGTCCAGTGTTCACCATAAAAGGCCAGACATTCAGTCGCAAATCACTGCCACTCTGTGCAGCCTTCAGAAGTCCAGAAGTGAAAAAAACACAATTAGTGAACTGTTTGATGCAATTTTGTCATGCCATGCCTCAGTGAAAATGACAGATGGTGAGTCATAGGGATGCTTGAATCTGGGACCTCGCAGCGTGACGTCGCACACAATTCAATGTCCACAGAAACATCATATGGCACTTATAGCAACGATATCAACAAAACAACCAGGTCAGGGACCATCCCCGTAGCGGCCGACCACTCGTGACAGCCCCTCGCCAAGACACATAGATCCGAACCACGCATCTGCGAAACAGGTTCTAGCCAGCAACCCTCACAACCTGTACCATCCCTTTCTCCAGCATTTAGTGGCCTCAATGAGACGACGGTGCCATGTGTGTATCAATACTCAAGGTGGACACACTTGCTTCTGACTGTGTGAATTTCGCTGTGGACCCCCTCTAGTGATGTGGCTCATTTGCATATGGCAGGTGCACCCTTTTCATGGACTATTGCTCGTTTCTATACCTTCGGACATTTCTCTTTCCGTGTTATAACGTTTCATATACGGCAGGAAAAACTTATCATCAATTATCTTTGTCTTTTGTGTGTCACAATAACTTTTGCCTTTTAGTATATATCCAATTAAGTTTCAAGCATGCTGTCCTGGGCACACACATCAGCTAACTGGGCTTTCTGTCCAGGTCAGTGGGTTAGTGGTTTGTTTGTTTGTTGTTGAGAGAGAAGTTGGTGTAGTGGTCTTACACCTACTGGGCTGCGAACCCAGTACCTGCCAGCTGATGGCTTAATCATGACACCACCAAGGCCGGTCTATCTAACCATTTCATTTCAACTTATTTTCGTGCTTATATCCAATTAAGGTTCAGTTATTTATATAATGATGTAAAAGCACAGTGTAAGGAGCTGTGGGGAAAAGTATAATACAATACCAATATCTAATTAAGTATATTTTAAAAGTTTATATATATACACATGTATATATAAATAGTAAAAATTCCTTTTTATTTAGGATGGGAAAATAATTATCGCAAATAAATGTAAAAATATTTAAAGGCTGTCCTATAATTGATTACATTAAGGAAATGGAAGGCACTGTAATTACTTTATACATGGTGGATCTGTTGTAGTTTTCTTTCTCTAACCGTACTTGGTTTAAGACAGATTTTTTTTTTTTGCGGTAGACGCACATAATAATTGTTTGTGGATACTCCTAGTTCTGGAACAGCCGGAATTAGTTCATGCATTAAGAATTATTTTTGTCTTTTTCTTCAGGGAGCAAATACCAGGTAGAAAACATTGTAGACAGGATGGAGATACAACAGACAAGTCTAGACCTTTCTTGGAAAGAGCTCTCAATGATGTGTCATCACGAGTTGCTTCCCTTTATTACAGAACTCAATCTAGCAGGAAATCATATCACCCACGTTAAGAAGTTCGAATTCTTGCAGAATTTAAAAAAACTTAATCTTGATGGCAACAAGATTTCAGACGTGACACCACTGAGTTATCTTCCCGAACTGACAGATTTGTCATTAAAAGATAATTGTATCCTTTTTCTTGTTTACATAAATTATATATGTTATTCACTCAAAGAAAGAATCCACTAAATGATTGGGGGGACAGCTTGGGAGGAGGAAAGACTAAAGGGGATGGAGGAATTTACCAGGGGGTGAGCGGTGCGACGATACTATCCTGGTCCAGGGTATGCACTAGGGATTTTTTTTGACTGGCCAATCGGGCCACTCACAGCAACACTTTGACTCGCCAGTATAACTTTCGAATGGCCCGCGACCGAATGTCGTTAAAAAAGAATTTACTTAAATTGCACTTTAAAAACATGTTGTCATAGCATACAAACAATAATAGCAACACAAAAGAAGGAAACAGAACTTGTTTTAGTTTTATTACAAACTGTTATTATGTTGTCTTGGGACCCACACAATCAAACATCTGGAATGTTTTACCAAGGCTCGGTCTTGGAATGAATAAGGTGTTTTTATGGCCGTATGACGAAGAATAATAAAAATACTAAGCTGACAGCAGTCTATGTTGACATCATTCACAGTGATGATTGGATGTTTGGCATAGAAGACTCGGTATATTCCATAAGAAACGAAAACGTTCCAATCTCAGGCTCGTAACAAAATCCTTGGGAGGAGGAAAGACGAAGGGGGATGGAGGAATTTACCAGGGGGTGAGCGGTGCCATGATACTATGGTCTCATTACACAGATGTCATCTGCCATTGAAACCCATGTTAAATTGCCCAATTTCAAACGAAGATTGCCAATAGAACGGGTTCTCATTGACACCAACAACATACACCATTGCGAACATACATTATATAAGCATTTATTTTCTGTCTCAGTTTTATGTTATATGACCGCATCTGGCTGTAGTACCGGTCCGAACAGGTGGTTCATTAACCGATTCACTCCAGCTGTCTCTTGCGCTGTACACCCATGTCCCAAAAGGTCGATGCACAATATTACAAAATAACATGGGTAAAATACAGCCAGAAGGCTTACCATTAAACATACATATTGTTTTAATTCTTCACCATTTCCTAGAAGTGAATATGTGAACCATAACGTGTCACAATTAGGAACTATAGTGGACCACGATGAATGAACTCTCACCCAGAAGTGATCTGTGTAGTGAGACCTATCCTGGACAGAGATAACCAAGATGTGTGCCCAGGTTATTATGGTCAACAATTATTGAATAAAAGCATACAAACAAATAGGAAAACACACCAACAGGAATGATTTTGATTTTAAAAAGAAAATATTTTAGAAAATAACTGCTAGTAATAACCAAATCTGAGGGGAAATGAGGAAAGTTCAAGAGTATGATTCACTGATATTTTAACTCTGATATTAAATAATATTATTACCTATAAAAAAGAATCGGGGAAAGTAACATAGGATCTTCTTTATCTAGATAAACAAGGCACTTTTAAAATTAAAAATAGCACTTTTTTATTTTTAGAGGGGTGATGGCATCTGTCCACCCCCACTTCACTGTTAGGTAATGCCCTGCATTTACAACACAAAATTAGTTTTCATTTTATTGGTGAAACAGCTTCGTACCGACATTGTACGATCCATACTTCACTCCTCAGCATCTTTCCTTAACTCTTGTCCAGCTTTATCCAGCAAGGAGTCTGTCACACCTCTACAGTTGTGTTTGAAACTAAGAACTCTGTATCTAGTGGGAAATCCTGTCAGCAGAGAGACGAGCTACCCAAGATGTTTACAAGATGTTTTACCATCTGTGGTAATCGACAACATTCCAAATCAGTAGTGGCTCAGACCCCAGTTACTAGGCAGCCACAGAGTGAATGTGTTTATGTGTAACAGCTTTTTGTCATTCATTTACACATTACTTTACAACTTCTTACATAAATGACCAGTGTTAGCAAATCCAGTAGGTTTTTGGTTGTCCTGGGGCTGTTTGTTCAAACATTAGTTAACTTGATCCGTGGTTAACAGAATTTTTTTAAACCAAGAACTAAATCAATACAAATAATACTTGAAGTTTAAAGTTTGTTTTGTTTAACGACACCACTAGAGCACATTGATTTATTAATCATCATTGGATGTCAAACATGTGGTAATTTGATATATAGTCTTAGAGAGAAAACCTGCTACATTTTCCATTAGTGACAAGGGATCTTTTATATGCACTGTTGGACAGACAGGATAGCACACCTAGTACCATGACCATTGTGGTCAGGGCCGGATTTAGACCCTGGGAGGCCTGGGGCACTTCAGATTTGGGGGTCCCTCAACATAGGAATTAAATTACATGACAAGTAAAAAAACTAACTAATTTTATAATTATTACATTTTTTTAATAAAGGAAGTCCTTAGTCTGGGAGGACCCTCTGGCAGGGGGGGGGGGGGCTGGGGCAATTGCCCCCTTTGCCTCCTTATAAATCCGGCACTGGCTGGAACAAGAAATAGCCCAACTAAGAGTGATCGATCCTAGAGCGACCATGTGTCAAGCAATCACTTTTCAACTGAGCTACGTCCCTGCCGCCCCCCCCCCCCCCCCCCCCCCCCAAATAATAATTGAAAGTAAAGTTTGTTTTATTTAACGACGCCACTAGAGCACATTGATTTTTAATCTTATCATCGGCTATTGGACGTCAAACATATGGTCATTCTGACACTGTTTTTAGAGGAAACCCGCTGTCGCCACATAGGCTACTCTTCTTTACGACAGGCAGCAAGGGATCTTTTATTTGCGCTTCCCACAGGCAGGATAGCACAAACCATGGCCTTTGTTGAACCAGTTATGGATCACTGGTCGGTGCAAGTGGTTTACACCTACCCATTGAGCCTTGCGGAGCACTCACTCAGGGTTTGGAGTCGGTATCTGGATTAAAAATCCCATGCCTCGACTGGGATCCGAACCCAGTACCTACCAGCCTGTAGACCGATGGCCTACCACGACGCCACCGAGGCCGGTAAATAATAATTGAAGACATAATAATGTTAAACTTGGTTTCCATACATAATCAGATCTAAAGTTTGTTTTGTATTTGTGCAAAAAAAAAAGAAATAAAAATGAGTCTAACTCAGGGTTCATTTAACTATGCTTTGAACAACAGAGCGCTGTTTTTTGTGGAAACTCAAAATGCATTTAATGTGAAACAGAAAAGGTTCGTAACTCTGGAACTCAAATAATTAATTTCTGCTTTATCGTATTAATTCAATTCCAAATCACTGTTATTGTGCAGGATTTTGTCACGACAACTATAAGTAAGAAAAAGCCCACAATACCAAGTATTGTTCTTGCAGACTCTATCGATGTCAATTCTATATAACAAAGTTTTCTTTTTGTTCTTTTACATTTTTCTAAGCAAAGAATAACGAACTTTAGTAAACATGTACATGTATTATTATACTGGGTGTATATTTATATGTCAATAAAGTGATATTGATATTGTATTTTTATTGTATTTTATTTAACTATCAACATTTGGTCCAATCCTGTAATGGGGGTTCAGTTTGCTTTTTGCAGTACTTCAAATATAATTGTTCCATTTGTTTGGCTGTTGGACAAATCACACTCATAACATTCCCAACATGTTACAAGTCAAGAGTGTATATTAAGTTACATTTTTAGATTTATTTTTATTTTTTTGCACAGTGACATCCATCCAGCCATAGAACCAAGTAAGAAGTCCAATTTCAAAACGGGACGTAAAAAAAAATTCAGTTTTGAGATAATTCTGGTTTACTCACGACTTGGGTTCGAGTGGTTTCACCATATTTTATTACCAGGGAGCTTTCGTTATTTACATGTACATCAAGTAGGGTTTTTTGTAGTATTTTAGGTTGTACAATTTATTTTTGTGGACATCCTAAATCTATCATACATGTATATTAAAGTTTTGTTTTACGACACCACTAGCGCACATTGATTTATGAATCATCAGCTATTCGATGTCAAACATTTGGTCATTTTGACATCGTCTTAGAGAGGAAACCTGCCACATTTGTTTTTTCATTAATAGCAAGGGATCTTTTATATGCACCATCCCACAGGCAGGATAGCACATACCATGGCTTTCAATATACCAGTCATGGTGCACTGGCAGGAAGAAGATATTACCCAATAGACACACCGGTGACGATCGATCAAAGACTGACGGCGCAAGTGAACGCTTTACAACTGGGCTACGTGTTGTTAAACATTCATTCATGTCCCCCCCCCCCCCCCCCCCCCAGATGTAGATCCAAAGGTGGGTGCCAGGGTGCATAATGTACATATAACTGTATACCTTTTGTGAAATTTCAAAAGTGCCCCAAAAATGTGTTTAATATACACTGTATACACTGGTATAGGAAGCGGGGGGCCAAGGGGGCTAGTGTCCCCCCACTTTTCAGATATTTGGCATTATATTTGCTTTACAATAGTGTAAAAGTGTGTAAATATAAAAGTGTGCTTCCCCACTTTTTGGCACCTTCCTATGCCACTGATAAATATAGTGAATTTAATTTTGTGGTGAATATCTATCATGGTGTGTCTGAAAACAGAGAAGTCTCAAAATGAAAGACAACAACAAACAACAAACTGTTAACAATTTTTATTTAAATAATGAAACAATATGGGCCAAATTTACAAAGCCAGTTAACTACATATATTTACAATGTTTATAGACCTGCGTTTTTAAGACTTTGTAAACTCAGCCCCGTATGTTCAGCAAACAAAACAAATGTCTTTTTATGTATAAACTGACATTACGGTATACCATTTCGACATTTTGAACCAAACTATATAAGTTACTTTAGATACAGTCACATCAAACAAGTACACTTTATATCACTTTGGAGTCCAAGGAAGAGAATGCTAGTAAATCTGATTGTGGAAATTGATATCACTATACTAGTCACAACAAGTTAAGGGCTGCATGAACGCTGTCTGGAATGGGGTTGCTCTGCCAGTGACATGGAAACGCTCTTACGTGCTGTACGTCATATTCATCAGGATGGATCCCATACATTTTAAAAATAATTTTACACTTAATTTATGCCTGAAAATAAATGCAAACAACAAACTTTGCATGTGTTTTATCGTTCAAACTGTTGGAATAATTACAATTAAAATTTTCTACAACAATCGATTATGGATTTTATAGTCGATCATCACTGCAACCCAACTGATCAATTTTCAATTACTATTAAATAAAAACTACTACCGGTAAATTCAGCTGGTCAAAATGTCAAGTAATTCAAAATCAGATTTTAACAAATGTAATACTATAAAATTTATATTACTCTGCTGATAATGAAATTGGACCTTGGAAGCCAAGCTGACATTTAATTTGACCCATAAATTAAGACCATTCAACACAAATGTACTGGTCTTTAAATATATAGGGATAGGTGCGTATGAAGAAGTGGGGTTTCAGGAGTCTAAATAAACCTACACAAAGCTAATTGTCTTTTTAAATATATTTTCCACGAGAGCATGACTTTAATCCCCGTAGAAACTTTTTTGTGACAGTCTACGTACACCCTGCATACACATGGACCCTATGCCCCCCCCCCCCCCAATCAAACCTTTTTGTTTTTACTGTATTAAATT
>NC_054712.1:10945969-11128469 GCF_016097555.1 Gigantopelta aegis | reverse complement strand
TTCAAATGATACACACTGCACCAGGCAAAACGGAAACTTCACTCATCAAAGATTGACGCAAAGGTAAAATACAGCAAGACTTTCAATAGATTTGTACAAAAACTTTCTGTGAATTTATGTCAGGAATTTATCAAGCAGTGCTATGTCATCCTTCAGATGAACAAGTCTCCATTGCACCAGCAAAATGGAAGTTACACATACAGTATTTCACTCATCAAACGTCATGAGGTAAAGTTAAAATACAGAAAGACTTTCCGTAGATTCATGTTGGGAACTTTTCAAGCAGCGCTATGCCATCCTTTAATGAACTTTTCTCCATTGCACCAGGCAAAATGGAAGTTGTACTTCGCTCATTAAACTTACCGACACAAATTAGTTCAAATACAGCAAGACTTTTCAGAGACTCATGTGGAGAATTTTTCTAACAAACACTATGCCAACTTTCAAATAAAAATGTCTCCATTGCACCAGACAAAATGGATGTTGCTTTGCTCATCAAACATACTGAGGTAAAGTTAAAATACAGCAAGACTTTCCGTAGATTCATGTGGGGAATTTCTCTAACAGTGCTATGCCATCCTTCAAATGCACCAGGAAAGATGGATGTTACAGTACTATGCTCATCAAATGTACTGAGGTAAAGTTAAAATACAGCAGGACTTTGAATAGAATTATCTGGGGAATTTTTTAAGCAGTGCCATATGCCATCCTTCAAATGAACATTGCACCATGCAAAATGGATGGTGCTTTGCTCATCAAACATACTGAACAAGACTACAATAGATTTGTGTGGGGAATTCTTCAAGCAGCACTCTACTATCCTTCAAATGAACATTGCACCATGCAAAATGGATGTTACTTTGCTCATCAAACATACTGAGGTAAAGTTAAAATACAGCAAGACTTTCCGTAGATTCGTGTGGGGAATTTCTCGAGCAGCGCTATGTCATCTTTGAGTGGGTCGTACTGCTGCAGGAGGTCAGAATAGTAGTGTTCTCCATTGATCCCACCCACAATGTATACCTTGTCCTCGAACTTGCTTGCCCCAGCTTCTCGAATATTCATCGTCCTTTCGCACATCGTCCACTGGTTGGAGAGAGCACAGTATCGCTCGATGGCGATTATGGGAACGGGAAACCCGTAACTGTCTTCGATGTTTCCACCAACAACGTACAGCTTTTCGCGTATCTCCTCCATGATGTGATTGCAGCGTCCGTGAATCATGCTCGCCTTCTCCTCCCATGAGTCCGTGATGGGTGAGTAGCACACAAGATTGCTACAGCAACCGGAGAAGCGCTGCCCGCCCGATATGTAGAACTTCTCCTGGCACACGGTGCCCGCGTGTGCGTACACAGAGTGACTCAGCGAGGCGCGCATCTCCCAGTCGTTCTGTGCGATCGTGAAGCACTCGACCGTGCACATGACCATGTTCTCGTCCTGGCCCGCGATCGCATACAGCTTCCCATCGAGGGCAACCACCACGAAGTCCTTGCGGGCCTCGTTCATCGACTGCAGTTCGTACCAGAAGTCGAAGCGCGGGTCGTACCGGAAGCAGCGTGCCGTGGCGATCTCGTTGTTCTCGGTGCTGTCGTATTTGCCCCCGCAGGCGTACATAAAGTTGTCAACGACGACAATGCAGGGGTTGTAGAGCGGAATGGTAGCGTCGCGGAGGAAGCCCTGCCGTTTGGTCTTGAACGTGTAGCTCTCGAGGTTCTGGGCGTGGCACATAATGAGAGACTTGCGGTCGGAGCGAACCTGTGTGCGGGTGCTCTGTAGCAGAGGCTGCTTGCTTACGACGATGTGGTAGTCCTTGGCCGCTGTCAGGAGACTGCTGCATTCCACATCCTCCTTCATCAAGTCGACACATGACACCTGGTTTGAAGGAAATGTGAAGAGAAAAATACAGTCAGTTTTATTTACATATTATTTTTTATCCATGGCATGATCATATCTTGTATGATATTAATACACTTGAAAAAAACCCTAATTCACACATGTACAATACTTTGCACAAAAAAAAACAAATATAATGTTTTTTTTTTTAAAGAGGTAGTTTAAATTTGATGAAAAAACCATTAAAATATAGTTATGAGGTTACAGCTTGATATCACTTCTGTTTTTATAGCAAGTAACATGTAAAATGTTCTAAACATGTCACTTTGTTTTTCAAAATATGCTGTATTTTGAAAACGTTTGGTTTCCACGTTACACTGTTAATTCGTGGTTGAACTTGTTATTTGACCTACTTAAATCTGGCAGATTATCTTTTTTTCTAATTCATCACATGCAGTAGAGCATAAATGTCAAGTAAATTTGCTTATTAGGACTTTTAAAGCATTTTAAACTTTTGGTACTGATGTCACAGTACTGGTACCCAGTTTCTGAGAACGACCCAAATATACAGCTATCTGTGATTCAGATCCAGGGTTAGCACTGGGCGAGCAGAAAATATTGCCTAATTATCCATTAAACTTCAAAAATGGCAAAAACCTGCTTTATTTTCAAACAAAATATCAATAATTACCTTAAAGTTTTTCGCCAAATTGAAATAAAATCTGCCAGTTGTTTTTAAAATGTGCAATTGGTGAATTTGGCGAGTGGCAGAGCTAGCCCTTAGATCACATCAGTGTTGCAGCGTTAAACATTGTGCCCAAAATAAAGAGTGCTCAAAATAAGAAAGCCCAAATTAAGTACAAACTTGTTAATCTCACAATCAATGGAATGTCAAGATGTTATTAGATTAAAATAACTTGAAATGCATTTCTGAATATCTACAACTCTCTACCAGCTATTAATATTATTACCGCAATAAAAATACCTCTTTATATGTTGATGCCCAAATTAGGGAGATCTAATGATTCTAAAGCATGGCTATTATCCCTATGTTTGGAAAAAAGAAAAGGTACATGTATGTGTATATATACACAATGTATTTGTAGTTCATTTGTTTTTAAAAAATTCTGGGTCACATTTATGAAGCCATTTTTCTTAAACATAGGTGTTTACAGCATTGTAACTACATGAATAGTTATATGAGTGTAAGTCAAAACCAGTCTTATGCAGTAAAACCTCTCAAGACCGGACCCTTTGTAAACTGGAATACCCTCAAAACTGGACGTCTTACAGAGTCTCGTTCTAAAAAGCAGGACAGAACTTAACCTCTCTAAACCGGATCCCTCTTAAAACTGGACATTTGTCTTGGTCCCAAGGGCTTAGAGGGGTTTCACTGTATATATATTTTTTTTTTTTACAAATTACCATAAAATTACATAAGTTAATTTATCTTTGTTTGATACAGGGATGAAGGTATAACTGCTGGAACAGTCAAGGTTCTGCATGCATGAGCAGCTCTGCCTTTAGTAACTGTCGACCATGTGGCTGTTCCAACATTCCGAGATTGCCAAGAAACCTTTTTTAAATTTACATATTAAAAAAATTCAAAATCATTTCTATGATGGGTGATATGGGATTGAAAATTAATAACTTCAGGAGATAACATGCAACTTATTTTAATACAAGTTTCAGGTAATTGATTAAGTTACGTGTACAAATTGAATTTTTTTTATGTACACTTCATGTACATTTTGTGTAACCAAACAATCCATTCGAAGTGAAATTTTCAAGATTGCTACACAATTACAGTGTATATTAAATGGTAGTTACTAATTAATTTTAAATTGTTAATTGTAGCATTTCATAGCAACTGTCACTGATCAAAATTTAAACAACAAAAATGTTCCCTTGACTGTAAATAATAAAAAAGGAATAGGGTATATTGTTTTCAAAATTTTGATTATTAGTGACTGTTAGTAACAAACTCATAATTGATTAGCAAATAATTATACTATTTAACATTTTGAAACTGTAGCGATCTCTGAAACTTCCATAGCAAATTGTGATGTGATATTGAACAAAAAGTTCCCTGATAAAGTGTTATTTTTCATTTTATGTGCATATATATACACATGTAACAACATACAAAAGATGAATCGTTTTCACACACATCAATTTTAATTTATTTCTAAATTTTATTAAAATAAAAATAAAATAAAAATAGTGATATATAATGTACAAACCTTTTCTACGAGTTCCTCGCCCGACAAAAGAGGCAGGCGAATGTTGCGCATGAGTTCCGCTACAACTTTGTTTCTCGTTTGCGGCATGAATTTGATCCACTTAAGCACCAGCTCAAACAGCCGATATTCCGAGAGTACATTAAGACAATTCTCGGCCAGCATGGACGCAAGCTGCAGATGCGTCAACTTGAAATACTGCTCCGAATTTGCGACGATTTCGAAATTCTCCAGCATGTACAGTCTGGCCTTCATGTAGGTTGTTGTTAGTGAGTAGAGCTCGGCCAGATTTAAAATATCCACGCAGTTGTCGACAGTGATGGTTGTCTCGAGATACCGACTGCACAGCTCGACGGCGTCGCTCACCTGGAGGTGTGTTGCAGCCGACAGCACCTCCTCGACGTTCTCCACCGTGAGCCCGAGTTTCCCGGTGTACGAGAAGTCGACCACGACCTGCAGTCCGCCCGAAGTGACACCCTTCAGCTCCACGCTGCACTCGCGGCTCTCCCGCATGTCTCCCGTCAACATCACCCGGAAATAGTCGCTGCAGGCAGCCATGACGGCCTTGTGGACGCGGATGGTGCTGCCCTCGGCGATGAGTGAGTAGTCGCAGAGAGTTCCCGTGGCTCGGAGGTCCTGGAGGCCGTGCAGCATCTTGCAGCAGTGGTTTTTTGTGGACACTGCTGTGTACTGCATGTTGCCCAGCTCACCGGTCAGTTCGCCGCTTGTGGATGGACCCTGAGACTTCTGGGCCATCACGTTGCAGGTGCTGACCATCATCCTGGGCAATAACCGTGACCTTGCACTTGCAAAGGACGAGTGCTTCTTTAGAGACATTACCAGACTTTTTAATCTCTCTGAAAGTAAAAGACATATTATGTTTAATATAATATATATTCTGACAAATGTCATGTACATTATAAGTTTGTTTTATTTTATTTGACAACACCACTAGAGCACATTGATTTATATATCATCAGCTATTGGATGTCAAACATTTGGTAATTCTGACATATAGTCTTCTAGAGGTCTGTAACATCAGATTTAGGGGGAAAAAAATGTATTTCAGACACAGGAAAAAAAGAGAAGTTTTTTACTTAACGACACACTCAACACATTTTATTTATGGTTATATGGCGTCGGATCACACAGATATTGAAAGAGGAAACCCACTGTCGCCACTCCATGGGCTACTCTTTTCAGCAAGGGATCTTTTATATGCACCATCCCACAGACAGGATAGTACATACCACAGCCTTTGATATACCAGTCGTGGTGCACTGGCTGGAACGAGAAATAGCCCAATAGGCCCATCAACGGAGATCGATCCCAGACCGACCGTGCATCAAGCGAATGCTTTACCACTGGGCTACGTCCCGCCCCCAGGGCCCTTCAGACACAGTAGCTGGCTACTATTTGGTCATTGATGATTACCGAAGTATTACACACAATCATCTTTAGCGTTATTCTGATAAAATAATAATATAATAAAATAAATGCTAGAGGACACTTGAGCTATGATGACCTCTGCAATACCAATACCTGTTGTGTTTACCTCTGCAGGGGTAGAATTAAAAAAAATTCAGAGCAAGTCCATTTTGGCTTTGGGTTTGAGGAAATTTTTGGGGCACCAAGGCCAGTGGGCAGGGCACCAAGGGCAACATTTCTTTCAAGGGTAGGGCACCTAGGCCACTTTCTGTAAAGTTTTCACTGATGCGAGTGAGAGATGAGGTTCCCTGCGCAGAACAGTCTTTATAGAGCGACTGCGCAGTTACTTCTCGGTGACCACGTGGTTCTCGGATCTGTGGCTGCGCCCATCGAAATTGCGTGTCTGAGAGTCGGTAATAATTTCTTTGGATTTCTGTTCTTATGGACGAATACACGGCAAGTGACAAATGCTGCAAAGTTCAATTTATTTGGTACCAGACATGAGAAGGGCACTAGGGCATACAAGGAAGGCAACCACGGCTACTTATGGCCGTGGACACAGTCCAATTTATCGGGGCACCGCGTCCAGTAACAAGAGCACCTACGGCAATAGCCATAGTGCCGTGGGCCAAAATCGATCCCTGCTCTGTGCTTATGACGACATTGCGAAATGCGACCAGTTTGTATTGTTTTGTTTTATTTATGTCCATGCATGCCCTTCTGTTTACATCAAACGTAACATTTATGAAAATGTAACTACTTTTTACCATAAATTCATTCATGGTATTGATAAATCATAATGAAA
Source organism: Gigantopelta aegis (assembly GCF_016097555.1). Classification (NCBI taxonomy): domain Eukaryota; kingdom Metazoa; phylum Mollusca; class Gastropoda; order Neomphalida; family Peltospiridae; genus Gigantopelta; species Gigantopelta aegis. The sequence continues at coordinate 11,122,163 of NC_054712.1, read as the reverse complement.
GAAAGAAAGAAATGTTTTATTTAACGACGCACTCAACACATTTTATTTACGGTTATATGGCGTCAGACATATGGTTAAGGACCACATAGATTTTGAGAGGAAACCCGCTGTCGCCACTACATGGGCTACTCTTTCCGATTAGCAACAAGGGATCTTTTATTTTAAATCATGATCATAATGAAAGCAAAAACTCATTTTACGTTTTCATCTATAAAAAAAGAGCAAAAAATAAGCAAAAAACCCCAGCCACACAGTATTATCAAAGAAAACTTCACAAACATAAGTAATCTTAAAACATATGGTGTTTCAGCAAAATTACGCTCTCGTTTGGTTTCTTTTAATACTTACATTAACACCTTAAACGTCAAAACAACACATCCCGGTCCGCATTTGTGATAATCAGGATTGACGGGTGCTTGGTATCTACTGTCTGTACACCTGGCAATGCAATAATGCCAAGCACATGTAGCGTAATATTATATCGGTATTCAGTATAGATTATTCACTGCAGCTTTCGATTTACCATCATGCACTGAATCATGTATCTGGGACAAGGAAGTGATTTACGTTTAGAAATCTGTTCAGTAGTCTCAGCGACACATAAAACGGTCAATGTTGTATCTGGTATTTTATTTTCAACTTACAGGTACTCAAACCTAACACGGCTAACCTGGAATTAGCGTGGTCTGGACAGGTGCGGTGGTGGTGAGGGGAGGGGGTCTATAGCCGTATAGGGGGTCTATAGGACTATCTATAATTCTTTAGTTGTACCCACAGAGAATACCTTTTTTATACTATGGAATTTACTACAAGAGGATGGAACCATTTTTGTCTAGAGTAAAGCTACCGGTACCATTGATGTCCCAAACTGTGTTCGGTTAATGCGAAAAACACAAATACACTGGTGGCATCTAAGTCTGCGCACCTAAGCATTTGTGTTATATTTTAAAGTTAAAATATTTCTTTAAAAATATTTCTTTCACTGCCACAGTACAATGGAACAATAAACGTGTTACAACTAAAGTTATTTTAATTTTAATGTTTTTTAAACTCAAGTAATGAGCGCATTTTCAGTGGGACACCCCCCCCCCCCCCCCCCCTGCATTTACTGGCCTGCATGACGGCACATAAGTCTGCGCAGCAAACATCAAAACAACCACTTCTGTCGCTAATATTTACATAAACTGGCAACTGGCAACTCATTTTGCGTGCCCCTATCCACTAGGGTTCAGGCACGCCCACCCCGGATTCAGCCTCTGACTTCGCCAGTGACCGACTCCGGGGCGGGGGGGGGGGGGGGGGGGAGTGTGTGAGAGAGATGAAGAAGGTGACAATTTTTAATAGTGTGGTAAGACCACTTAAAAACGGGATCACAAAATTAAAAATAATTTGGGGTCTATCATTACATATGTTTATTTATTATATTAATATAATAGCACCATAATTAGAATTAAGCCTATAACATTCTATTATTTTATAATATAATTAGTAGGTGCACAATTATAGTTAAATTTTCAATCGGGCAGTTCAAAAATAATATATACTATACTTATATATTTAATAATAGTATTTATACATATATATATATATTATATATATATATATATATATATATATATATATATCTATATATTTTTTTTAATTTTATTATTTAACTTTAGCCCTAGAGGAAAAAGGATTCGCAAAGGGGGGAACCTAGCCCGAGTACTCTGACTGTAAGAGAGCTAGACGGACATTTGGACATAAACACGCTCTCATTACAGTCAGAGACCAGCCTATGTCTTTTTTTGGCAATTCCTGACTACCAAACGGTAGGCAACGAGTCCCGCTCTAATACCACAACAATCCTATGTTTGACGTCAAATACCTTTACATCAATCATTTTCGAGTTAAGTGATACAAAAAAATCCACATATTAATCACTAATACACTTACTACAGAAAGAAACCCGACAGCACCCACATTCAGCTACGCTTCGTGACACTCCGTCGCAACAATTGCAAAGCTCGGCGATCTATTGCGAGACGTAGACCACGTGATCGCGCACTGGGCGATTCCGCCTTGTGCAGCAGTTACAGGGGCCGTCTCATATCAAGCGAAGTTACAACATGGAAGAGTTGGCTAATGCCGTTTTGGATGAATTTGGATTTCATTACGTCATTAAACCAAAACAATTACACATTATTGATTCCATTTTGAATTTGAAGGATACATTTGGGGTGTTATCGACAGGATACGGCAAAAGTATGTGCTACGTACTGCCTCCTCTTATGAGACGACCCCTGTAACTGCTGCACAAGGCGGAATCGCCCAGTCTCGAAATAGATCGCCGAGCTTTGTAATTGTTGCGACGGAGTGTCACGAAGCGTAGCTGAATGTGGGTGCTGTCGGGTTTCTTTCTATAGTATGTGTATTAGTGATTAATATGTGGATTTTTTTGTATCACTTAACTCGAAAATGATTGATGTAAAGGTATTTGACGTCAAACATAGGATTGTTGTGGTATTAGAGCGGGACTCGTTGCCTACCGTTTGGTAGTCAGGAATTGCCAAAAAAAGACATAGGTTGGTCTCTGACTGTAATGAGAGCGTGTTTATGTCCAAATGTCCGTCTAGCTCTCTTACAGTCAGAGTACTCGGGCTAGGGGGAACCCAGCGTCACCGAGCAGTCCGGCGCTCCAACAGGCGGGGGCCCAATAAGGTAAATCCGGATTTCCATGGGGGGGGGGGGGCCTTCCGGGGGGGGGGGCCTACTAACAGGCATCCCTACCGGCCCAAACCGCCAACGCCCTATCGCACCTAAATATGCACCCTACCACGGCGTCCCCCCCCCCCCCCCCCCCCCCCCCCCCCCCCCCAGGTTATCCATAGAACACAGATGGGCCGTATTTAGATGAGATGAGTGGTATGAGTATAATGATATATGAGAATAAACCCGCGAGCCGCCGTCTGGTGTGGTTGTGAAACGTATAAGATGTCGTTGTTGTTGTTGATTGACAAGTGGATTGATCCAGTTCTTGGAGTGAGGTGCCCTCGCCGTTCTCCTCAAGCATTCGTGAGCTCTACACCCCGAAGGGTGCGCCACCTAAACGGATGACAAATGTCATTGCTATATAATCCTCGGTGTCACCCAAGTAACCACTTATTCGTTAAGTGGGTGGCTCCGAGTACCGGTCAGGTTTTTTTATTTGTATATATACAATTGACCGATCAAATTAATACCGTTTAAAACCTGTTTGATAATTAAAAAGAACGGGTACATGTAAATTAAAATAATAATATGTTTACATAAAACAGCAACAAACAATGGATCCGACTTTTTATAAGTTCTAAATAACAAACACTTCCTGTTATAGTCTGTTTCACAAACATTTAGATTGTGCAAATCAGATCAATATAAATGGTGTTCCATGCTCCTTAGTTTGGACAACACAAAATGACAATATTAAAAAAAGCCAATGTCAAAATATTTGATCATTATTCAACAAAAAATTTCTATTATTAACTGTAAATGAGCACAAATAGTGTTCGTTAGACATATAGGACAATCAATGATAATTTTGAAACAGACTATAGCTAAAATAGGCCATGCTGTCTGTGCAACCTTCAAAGTCTGTGCAGGCATTTTGCATTGTGTCACTCGGAGGGAAATTCAAAGTATGCTTGGATGTTTACGTTAACAGATTAAATAAGACATTCATTTGATTTATGGATTCATAAATTACAATAAGGTATGTATTGAAGCTTCTATGTAAATTTATGTAAGTTGATATGCAAGGTTGAAGGTTGATCATTACAACGTTGACAGACACGTGTTGACGAAACACAGGTGATAGAAAAACACGTTGATCGAGGCTGGCAACAGTATAAAATGGTTTAAAAGAAATAATTGGCCTACACTTTCAGTGCATTAATTCAGAGGTTTTTTTTCAATAAAAGTGTTATCGACCAGTTTTATACATATATTCATAATCAAGATGTGTTGTTTTAACAACGGTTTTGTGAATTAAATTAACGTTGTTTGTTTGTTTACAAACATACCCCGTTGTAAGGCTTTTCAATCAACAATAAATTTAAGCAAGTATCTTATTTTCGAGACGTAATGTAACGTCATTAACGTGCGCAGACTTTTGTGCCATTAATATTTTAATCACCTAATCCCATGCGCGCAGACTAAGGTGACATGAGTGTACTATACTTACTGAAAGAATATTCTATATTTGTCAGTTACAGTAATGAAAAAAAAAATCAACAACATGGATGTAAAACAAATCCATTCTGGTAAACAAAAATATAATGTTCACCATCTAGTATACAAATAATTTTAGTCTTAGTAAGTGGTGGTTTCTACCTGTGTTCAGGCACATGCATTTAGAAAAAATAACCTTTCTGCACATGTTCAATTTGTCATTTTCAACTTTTAATGCCACTACATGGTAAAAATACAGCGCTCTCAATAGTTTAAGAAGTAGCAGGCTACAACAGTGATGATAGCAGGGGGCACCTTGTTTGGATCCCTTTTGTAGGAGACTTAATTAAAGAAGAGAAAGCACTTTTTTTTTTACCATCAACGAAAAGTAGGCGGCGGCAAAAGCTGTTTCAGGTGGCGATTTGCCGCCGGAGACCGGGTACTTTTGAGGGCTCTGAAAATATACATTTCTCAAATATGCACAGTGGACGAACACTTTGATTAAAAAAATTTAAAGGAAATATTCAGTTTGTCAAGAGCATGCAGTCAGTTTTTCTCCATGATCGCTAAGAACACTTGATATCAGATAGGTATTACGTTCATACCAGTGAATAGTTTGAAAAATGTGAACTTTGTAATGAATTTATTCTTAATTAAAACAATTTATAGGCCTACACTCAAAATTATTTACAATTGTTTTGAATGGACTATTAACTAGACTAGGGGCACAAAAATGCAGCATACATTTTGAAAATCAAATATAATAAAAATAAAAATTTAACAGGAGGCATGAAAATCATAAAAATTAAATGATTTGGCCTTGTTGATCTGGCAAAATCGGATGTTGATTGCACGAACCATGCACAAGAAAACAAAGTGAACAGAGTTTAAAACATAACGCAGTTAGGGACGATACATTTCATATTTTATCATTATTTTTTAATTATTTGTTTAAGGGTGTCGATTATGAATATTTTTGTCTACATATTCCCATGACACCGAATGAGCTAATATAACACTGTCCAAACTGATTACAGTGAAACCTCTCAAGACCAGACCCTCAGTAAACCGGAATTCTCTGAAAACCGACGTCTTACAGAGTCCCTTTTTAAAAACCAGGACAAAACTTAACCTCTCTAAACCGGATCCCACATAAAACCGGACATTTGTCCTGGTCTCCAGGGTGTCCGGTTTAGAGGGGTTTCACTGTACTTTCATATTCCTATTTTCCTCTGTGCTCATTCATTCAGGCCTCTGAGGATTGCACATTTGTTTAAATAATTTATGCGTTACACAAAATTAAATCAAATTCAGGTAACCCATTTCATTTTTAGGTAATCCATCATAAATTCAGTGCACAAACGAAAAATTGGTTACGCATAAACAAAACTACCGCACTCGCAATTTTTAGAGGCCTGTTTATTAATTTATTTTAAAGACAGGACAGCACCTACCTGACGTTTGTTTGGCTGTATGCATGTACGTGTATTTTCAGCAAAATGACTGATCCAGCAATGCAGTGTTTGTCGAAGGTGGAACTTCGAGTTGAATGCAAGAACCTTCTGAACAAAGATGTCACCTCCAAATCTGATCCTTGTGCCGTGCTGTTTATTTATTCAGGAAATAGCTGGGAAGAGGTTAGATTAAGTTCTGGTATTCAGGGCCCAATTTCACAAAACATTGTAAACCTAGTTTTGCACGTAAACGTAAATCTATGACTAAACTACAATTCTTATTACTATAATTATAGTATATGATATATAGTTAGAAATACACATATTTACGTTTCTTGTGTCCTTAGAAAGCTCAATTTTCCTCATTGGTGTAACTTTCTTCGTGAAATAGATGCCAAACATTAGTCTTGTAAATGTGTGGCCGATATATAACAGCAAGTCGCAGAAGTAAACTGACAAAGTTTTGTCAGATTGCCCCCAGGGCCTGAAATACATATTGGATGTCAAATATGACCTTCTGTTATTGTTTTTAAATAGCAGGCCAAAGGAAACACATTTGTATGTCCTGCTAATAGAAAGATATAGCCTGCTGGCATGAGACAGGGTGAGTGAAGGGTTTGGGACAGTGTGTGGCAAGGGTTTGGGACAGGGTGAGGCAAGGGTTTGGGACAGTGTGTGGCAAGGGTTTGGGACAGGGTGAGGAATTAGGATTTGGGACAGAATGACAAGTTTGGTGAGCAGATGACATAGGGTTACATACAGGGTGAATATCGGTCTTGGGAAAACTGGTGTGATCATTTTGGTTGTTTTAGACAGGGTGATTTGGAGAGGTTTTGGGACAGTGTGTAGACTGGGACAGGGTTTTGGGACAGGGTTACTTTTAAAGGGTTTGGGACTGGTGAGTGGAGGATTTGACTATGAGTTGAGGGTTTTTAGAATTAAATATCATGTAACTGTAAATCACGGTAAAGTTTTGATTTAATATTAAAAAAGCAGTTTTGTGTTTAATTTATAGGGTTGTAAAACTATAATGTATGTTACACACTCAAACCCCCCCCCCCCCCCCAAAAAAATAATTTTACAACAGGGTGAAACGGTCTCCAAAATCCACAAAGAAAAAACAAAACATTAATTCCATTTTTAAAATATAGCATTTCACTTTTTATGTCTTGCTGTAGGTAACAAATTCTAAATCAAACTCTACAATTCATTTGAAATCAAAGTTCTGTTCGGAACCTGGATATATCGGATCATGTCATGTTTTTTAGAATTAAACATTGCATTTCCTGTAAATCGTTCGGTAAAGTTGGGACCCCTCTTTTTTTTGAATTATATAGCATTGTAAAGTTCACTATAATCCCACCCATGAATAATTCTTGACCAAACGCTGGAAAAAACTTGGTAAAAAGACTACACATGTCTAAAAAAAAACAACTTTTTATAATTATAGCAAAAAAAAAGAAAAAGACAAAGACTTTTGATGAATCATTTCTGCTACATGTAATATACACAGGTTATACATGACACATTTAGTTTTAAAAGTCTATGGCCAATTTAATAATCACTAATTTTCAGATCAGCTGTTTTCCTTCAAGGAAATCTTTTTTCCTCGGACGTAGCCCAGTTCCTAAAGTATGTCGATGGCACGGTCTAGAATTTCAATGGGATCAATCCCCATCGGTGGGCCCATAATTGGGCTATTTCTCGTTCCAGCCAGTGCACCACGACTGGTATGTCAAATGTCATGGTATGTACTACCCTGTCTGTGGGATGGTGCATATAAAAGATCCCTTGCTGCTAATCGAACAGAAGTAGCCCATGACGTTGTGACAGCGGGTTTCCTCACTCAATATCTGTTTGGTCCTTAACCATACGTCTGATGCCATATAACCGTAAATAAAATGTGTTGAGTGTGTTGTTAAATAAAACATTTCCTTCCTCCTTCTTAATCTTTTGTTGTAATTGTTTTCAGATTGGAAGGACAGAAAATATAAAAAATTGCTTGGATCCTATATTTTCAACGCCATTCATGATCGATTACTACTTTGAGAAAGTTCAGAAGATTCGCTTTTCTATATACGACATCGACAACAAGTCGCCATCCCTCAGTGATGATGACTTCCTTGGTCAGATGGAATGTACACTTGGTCAGGTGAGTAATCAATATCCCATGTTCCAGACCCCGCGGTTTAAGAGAAGCTATCGCTCTTACTTCCCATCCTTCCCTTGAGACCTATAGTTTCAGGTGAATAACTTTGAGCTCCCTTAAAGGGACACGCCCTAGTTGTTAACCATTACGCTGTTGTTTTTCGCTATTAAACCCATTTTCTCACCAACAAAATTGCACTTTACTTACATTTTATTATTTAGAATATACATTTCCATTCACCTGAAGTGTTTTTGGGTAATCCTGGTGTTTGTAATACCACGAAATGCATTTTTTGGTATTTCTTAAAAAACGCACGCCCGTTTGAGAAAAAAACGTTGAGCAGACAAGGTCTAATCTATTTTTAGAGAGGATCTTCCCTTTCATCGTCACAGACGTTGGTATACGACGTGACCGTTATCATTTTGGTTCGGTTTGTTTTCTCGTGCACGGTTCGCGCAATCAACATCCGATTTGTTGTCGTTTGTGAGTTTTTTCTTCAAAGTTTGTGAACATTTTCATTAACAATAAAGTTCAGAGAAGTAAGTATCTCAATACAAAACGTTACAAACCCTTAAAACCAATAAGTCTTACGATATCTGGACAGAACAGTTGGAACATGCCCAGGAGAAGTGAAAGGAATGCACCCCAAGTCTGTGTGCACTCTTGGAAATTTGTCGTGACATAGACATTTCTGTGCTTCGAGCGACATCTACCGGTGACATCAGAATACTAACTTTCAAAATTATTTCAAGTAATTGGGTCACAGGGATTCCCATGGTATTTATCGATATAAAAACTGCTTTTTCACTCTATTTTATAAAAACGTGATCTAAGTGTGTTACAGTTTTGTAGATTAACCAAAATTAGAATTAATTTTCGCGGGCTGAAACTAGGGCGTGCGACTTTAAGCATGTGAATTTATATGCTATCTCACGACTGTTATATCAAAGGCCATGGTATGTGCTATCCTGTCTGTGCGATGGTACTGGTACATATAAAGGATCCTTTGCTACTAGTGGAAAAAATTTTGCGGGTTTAATTCCTCTCTAAAGACTATATGTCAAAATTACCAAATGTTTGACATCCAATAGTCGATTAAAACGGTCAGTTAAACCAATTAACTTTTTTATATGCTCTCAGTATGGTAATATTTTAAATAGCTCCCCATAATCAGATACAGATTTGTCTAAAACATGATTCTGATTAAAATTCATGGACTCTTGTTTAGAATATTTTTTTTTGCATACATGTGTCTTCTAGATTGTCCTAATATCTGCAGAAAGTCAAGATAATGTGTTGATTCGACCATTTGACATCAGTGCCAGAATTGTGCTAATACCATGTTTTTGTAAATATATTTACTGTAAATTAAAAAAATTAACATGAGCAGGATATTGTTTCTGCTTTTGCTTATTATCATGCTTGTTTGTTCAGTTTAATATAACTGAAATTGATCAACAAATGTTTACCATGGATAGCAACTAATGCTTTCACCAGATGAGAAGAAAGGCTGGGGACTAGTACCTAATGCTTTCACCAGATGAGAAGAAAGGCTGGGGACTAGTCCCCTGGTCAAGTTGATATGATCGACAAGACATTTAATTGTTTGAAATTCTTGTCACTATGTAATATTTGTAATGTTTTTGTTTTGTTTTCCTTTAGGTGGTATCCAGCAGTCCATACACCTCTGTACTTAGCGCTAAGAATGGGAAGAAGATGGATCATGGCAGTATAACTGTGAGTTAGGTGCATGTTTAGATACTTGGTAATTTAACTATAATGTCCATGTACATACTAGTGTTTTTACACTCATAGGACACAGGAATGCAGTATTCATGTACCTATATATTTATTCATCTGTCCATCCATCCATCCATCCCATCCAACCAACCAATCACCAACCCAAAATTCATCCATCCATTCAGCCATTGATCCATTAATTAATTAATCCATCCATCCATCCATCTGATCATGCATGCTGCATGCATGCATCCATCCATCCATCCATCCATCCATCAATTCATCAATCCATCAATCCATTCATCTATCTGATTATGCATTCATCAATCCATCTATCCATCCATCCATCCCATCCATAAATCTCTCTGTCCATCCATCCATCTCTCTATCCATCCATCTGTCCATCCATCCCATCCATCTCTCTATCCATTTGTCTGTTCATCAGTCCATCCATACATACACCCATCCATCCATCCATCCATCCCATCCATCTCTCTATCCATTTGTCTGTTTATCAATCAATCCATCCATACATACATGTACACCCATCCATCCATCCATCCCATCCATCTCTCTATCCATTTGTCTGTTTATCAGTCCATCCATCCATCCATATATCCAATCATCCATCCATCCATCCATCCATCTGTCCATCCATACATGTATCAGTCCATCCATCCATCTATCTATCCATTTATCCATCCATCCATCCATAAACCCACCCACCCAAAATCCATCCTTCTATCCATCCATCCATCCATACATTCATCCATCAAGAATATATTTAATTAATTAATTCATCTAATAATCCATCAGACATGAAAAACTTCATAAATATTTTTTATTTGTTTTAATTTAGGTGCGAGCGGAAGAAATGAAAGGAAATGCTGCCAATCAGACAATTCTCATGACATTTAGAGCCACCAAGCTCGATAACAAAGTAACCAACTCTTTTTCACAAATATATTTTAATTTTTCCATAAACTTTAAATAGCAGGTAGTCTCTGATGAAAGCTTCGGGCCTATCACATATATATGTAGCATTGGTTTTTATCTTAACTCTTTCCCACGACTGCAGTCGTGATGCGCAAAACTAATGTAAAAACACATTCTCGACTAGTCGAGACACCACAGGTCTTCATAAACACAGCTGTTAACATTCACAGGAGTTATCTATCTTGATTCTGTGAATGCAAGAACATAGTAGAATGACAATCGAATATATTTTGTTGACTGGTGTTTGTATTTAAGTTTTTATTGCAATTTCGAAAAGAAAACAAAAAAAATGGTCTAAATTTGTGTAAACATTATTGATGACATAACGTGCACATGGGTTTCATTTCTTGCTATTTGTATAATATTTCTTTAAAACATGTTGGACATTATTATTCAATGAAAATTAGGGGATAACCCTATTGTGTTTTCCGATTTGCGGACGTATATCGGTGGTTTTACTGTTGCAAATTTAGTTTTATTGGCGCCGTGTTAAATGTGTTCCAGGTTTGTAGATTACAGTGATGTGAGATTTCAGATTTTTCGCAGAATTCCGCGTTTTCATGACCCAAATTCCGCATTTTTATATTTTTCCCCGCGAATAATTTTGCCGAGGTTTTCTGTTGTTAGGCGACATTTCATTGGTTCGTTTTCGCCAACCGTGTATAGCGTTAGACAATTAACTCGCATTTTGTGAAGCGGCAATGGCAACACGGCGCTAAGATATCGTGAAAAAATCAGATAAATTAAAACTTGACGTAAACATAAAAAATCCCTGGAGATGGTAATGGCTAGAGAAACAGGTGGATGGTGTTCAGTTAGAAAGCGTTTTTGAGAAACTGTCGGCAAGTGGAAAAGCCTATTGCAAAATTTGTCAGAAGGAAATCAAATACGCCAACCAGGGTCTTAACACAGTGATTTAACACACTTCGTAAATTTGTTGTTAAGTACCATTACATGACCATTTTTGTGATCTAAATTTGAAAAATAATTCCTCCTTCGGGGGGGGGTGGGGGGGGGGGGGGGCATTGCCCCCCCCTGATCCCCCCGACCGGCCCCAGACACCACCGAACAATTTTCAGAGTTTTTGACATTTGGTCACTCACATCCCTGAGATTAGCCAAAATTAATGTCTATTTTCCCGTGTTGAAACTAGAGTCTGCAACTTTAAGACACCAAATACATGTAGTTATAGTTTTAAATAGTCTGAGGTGTTATTAAAGAATTATTTATTTTCCTAATACATGTTCTGTTTGTTGTTTTTGGCTTTAGGATGTGTTTGGCAAATCTGATCCGTACCTTGAGATATCCAAAAGTGGAGATGGGGGATCGTGGCAGATTGTTCACAGAACTGAGGTATTACTATAAAATATGTCAAGTATCAAAAACAATTTAAACTATTTTCATGCTTTTAATATCTTCCGTTATTCATGATGCACTAATAATGGCACGAGGCGGGATCTAGCTCAATGGGTAGAGCGCTCGCCTGAGGTGCTTGTGTAATAGGACTGAACCATGTCAGTGGACCCTTTCTTTGATTATGTTTTTGCCCGTTCCAACCAGTGCACCATGGTTGGTATATCAAGGGTCTCGCTATGTGCTGTCCTGTCTGTGGGAAAGTGCATATAAAAGATCCCTTGCTGCTAATGTGGAAAATATTGCAGGTTCCATCTAAGACTTTGTGTAAAAAGTTACAAAATGTTTGGCATCCAATAGCCGATCAATGTGCTCTAGTGGTGTCATTAAATAAAACAAACTTTATCTTTTTACTTTTAAATTAATAATGGCATTAATATTTCATTACGCTATTATCCATCCCCAACCCTTACCACAACATCACTAAAAATCCAAAAATTAAACATAATCAAATTAATGTTATTGTATTTACCTTTGTTAAATTTTTTGTCTTTTTTTAAATGTTTGTTTTCACAGGTGATTAAAAACACGTTGGACCCAGCCTGGAGACCAATCACCATATCAATGGCGTCTTTGTGCGGAGGGGACTTGGATAAAACACTCAAAGTATGTTTACAGTTATTAAAGGTTTATATCTACTTTGTTTTGTTGCAAACAACAAAGGATGCATTAAGATTATTTTGGTTTGATATTGCTTGACCCATCATTTTAGCAAGGTAAGAAACATTTTTTTCCCACGTTACACATGCAATAGTTTACTATTTTCACATTTATTTGTAATATAAAATGACTACAAATTAATTGAGCCCACACATAATCTTAGCATAAATAACTTGAAACTATAGAAATTATAATGTATGTGCTTAAATACCCATGGTAAACAGAGTTGTGTTCATTACAGTCTACTAAAACCAAGATATTTTTCAGATTGATGTATGTGACTGGGATAACGATGGATCGCACGATCTGATTGGTGGGTTTACGACCTGTGTTAATGACATGCTCAAAGCACAGCAAAAAGAGGTAGGCAGTTTGATCTGTTTGATATCGGTTTGATTTCTTTTTTCTTTTACTCAGTCAGTGCCAGTTTATCTGCTGGTTACTTGCTGAGGTCACTATACACGTTATTATTTTCATCATGCAACTCGACAACACTGAAATCAACTTTATTCCTATCTTGCAATATGCTCGACCTAACCAAGCAAGCTTTTGCCAGTATGACATAAAGTTTTGGTTAATGACATAGCTTATTTTATCCTATAACTTACCCATGATATCCATGTCATAAACCCATGTGATAATTTTAGTGTATTAACCCAGTTAATAACGGTATGCAAATTTGCAAGGTCTCTAGGTAATGTGTTGCTATGGCAGTGTTCGAGATTAAAAATTTTGGGCAGTATCCCAGTTGGATAGTAACATTTTAAAATCTGGTATCCCACCTGAGAATTTATTATTATATTATTATATGGTATCCCGGTGGGATACTGGGTTCTTGAAGTCTGGTATCCAAAATTAAATTCTGGTATCCACGGGATATCGGGATACCGTTAATCTCAAACACTGCTATGGATGGGTCATTTGCTTACAAGCCAACAAGACCTGTGTACTTGAGTATAACGTTTTCAAAGCTTTAGTTAAAATGCGTGACGTCAAACTAATTTGTGCTAATCGTGATGATGTCATATTATCGATTTGCAGTGACTTTAGTACTGTGATTTACTAAAGATTTAATTAAAATGTTATTTTAGAAGTGTTATAGGATAAATAGAATTTGCTGCTCATGTTTTTTAATATGTAAAATATCAACCTCGGCAGAGCCTCGACAAATACCGATTAACACAGACTCGGTTGATATTTTCCATATTAAAAAATATTCGTGATGAATCCTCTATGGCTTTACCTTGTTCAGAACTTGGCAAACCTCATGGAGTTCCCCATTCTTACCTTCACAGGATTACCTATGACATTAAACTTTTATTCTCTATGTATCCTGATTGATAGATTATGATAGTTTAAGCCTTGGGTTGTGTTGTATACTCATTTGATTGTTTTCAAAATGATTCATAGTCCGTATTCTAATGATAAAAAAACAAAAATAAATAAAATAAAATAATAAAATGATGCTAATTAGTTTATTATAATTGTGTTATTGTTAGTTATTATAATTATAATAATTGTTATTGTTACTTGTTAGTTATTATTAATACAGATGTTTTAGTGATTGTTTGTCATTATTCTATAGGGGAGGGGGAGAAGAAATAAAATGTTATTATTGTTATTCTTAGTTATTGTTATTGTTACCATGACTTTCACATTTGAAAAAAATAATTGTTTGTTTTTATTATTTGGAGGTGGAAGAAATGAAATAATGTTATTTGGTTTGTTATTGTTGTTGTCAGCTATTGTTATTTATTTTTAGCTTTTGTTATTGTTACTTATTATTATTGTTAGTTGTTATTGATACTGGATGTTATATTTATTATGGTTGTTATTAATCCCTATTGGTGAAACCAGAGGGGACTGTAGGTTTCGTCTCCATCCTTCTGTCTGTCCATCTGTCCCACATATAATTTTTTTTGCCTTTTTTTAAAATAATGCCTCAAGATATTGAGCTGTAATTTTGTGTATAACTTTATCATGTTCTGTTACAGATCAAGTGTGAATTTCTTGGTGATTTACTATTTTTGACAGAGTTATGGCCCTTGAACTTAGGAAATATAAAAATTTGATTTTCAGACACATTTTTTCCACAATGTCTCAAGATATTGCGTTGAAATTTAGTATATAGCTTTATCATGTTGACTTTTATGGCAATTTATACATATTTCACACAGTTCCCTTGACCTTAGGAGATATGAAAAGCATTTGGGTCTGGTATGGTATATGTATTGCTCTAGCAGTACTTTCAGAATGCTTAGAACTTACATGTACTTGTTGTTGTAAAACTTTATTATTGTTAATGTTACTTATTATTATTGTTGTTGTTGTTATTATTATTATTATTACTGCTGCTGTTACTTCAGGTGTCCTGGCAGTGCATCAATCCCAAGAAGCAAGCCAAGAAGAAACATTACACCCATTCCGGAGTGGTCATCTTGTCATCTTGTCAGGTAACAGGAAACAAAGAAATGTTTTATTTAACAACACACTCAACACATTTTCATTTATGGTTATATTGCATCAGACATACATGTACATGTATGGTTATATTGCATCAGACATACATGTACATGTATGGTTATATTTGCATCAGACATACATGTACATGTATGGTTATATTGCATCAGACATACATGTACATGTATGGTTATATTGCATCAGACATACATGTACATGTATGGTTAAGGACCACACGAATATTGAGAGAGGAAACCTGCTGCTGCCACTCCATGGGATACTCTTTTAGATTAGGAGCAAGGGATATTTATGTGTGTACTATCCCACAGACAGCACAGTACATACCCTGGTCTTGTGGAGTACTGGCTGGAATAAGAAATAGCCCAGTGGGTCCACTAATGATGATCAATAAAATTGACTGCGCATCAGTTGAGCTACAAGTACAACCCACTTCCTATAAGGTAATGTATTTCATTGTTTATTAGTCCTCTCACTTTATACGTTGTCTCTGTCTGTCTGTCTGTCTGCCTGTCTGTCAGGTGAGCTACAAGTACAACCCACTTCCTATATGGTAATGTATTTCATTGTTTATTAGTCCTCTCATTTTATACGTTATCTCTGTCTGTCTGTCTGTCTATCTGTCTATGTCTGTACCACCACCCATCTATTTGTCTCTTCAACTGAATTTGTTTTATTGTTACAGTAGAAATAGTTAAATTTACATGTAGCTCCACAACTTGTATCCCAGTGTGGTACTTACGTGTGTTATCCTACCTGTGAAAATATATACATAATCATGTATTATGCAGCTAATAAATAATAAATAATAATTTATTATATGCATCTACAGGGCTCAAACTTAATGACAGCAATTGCCATCGTTGAGGTATAAATTGCCATCACTGAGGTATAAATTGCCATCACTGAGGTATAAATTGCCATCGTTGAGGTATAAATTGCCATCGCTGAGGTATAAATTGCTGAGGTATAAATTGCCATCGTTGAGGTATAAATTGCCATTGTTGAGGTATAAATTGCCATCGCTGAGGTATAAATTGCCATCGCTGAGGTATAAATTGCCATCACTGAGGTATAAATTGCCATCTGCTGAATACAAATTACAGCTTTTGGTAAAGCTGCTCAACAATGGCAAAATTTAACCACCTGGTGTACATTATCTGCCAGTATTTAACAATATTTATAATATGTACAATGCTGAATTCTGTTCCATGGTCATTTATTGACTGCTGTAAATTTGTACCTCAGACGAAAAGCATGATAATCAGGTAACAGGCTGTCCGGTATTGCCATTATGTCAAATCCATTCTTGGCCCAGTTTTTGTAACAGTAGTACGGTAGGTTTTTTTCTCTTATTCTGTAGACCAACTATACATGTGTGTATTATTTTATGTTGCTACTGATCAACATATGGGGAAGAAGGGGTTCCTTTCTATTTCTGAAATGTAAAAATTATGTTACGGAATATTATTAATTTTTATAATTATATTTCCTAGATACACCTTTTAGATTAGTATTTTAAAAAATCTGTTCTTAATTACATTTAGTACAATACATTATTAAAATGTAATTCTTTTTTTGTTTTTTGTTTTCAGATAACTCAAGAATACTCATTTTTGGATTTTGTGTTTGGAGGATTACAAGTCAATCTCACGGTAAGTTTTCTACATGGTTTACTAGTATATAGAAAATCAGACACCAACTAAGCACACTTCAACCTGGAAAATAATGCATGCATATAAATTTTGTGACTTCAGGTTGGGTGTGAACAACGCAAAATTGATACACACAAATTCTTTTCCCGGCATACAGTATATTAAATGTGACGTGTCATAATATGTGAGTCGTTTTCCCAACGTGTAAATTATGTTACCCACCCTTGACATTAATAGCAGTATGAAGGAAGGAAGGAAATGGTTTATTTAATGACACACTCAACACATTTTATTTACAGTTATATGGCACTGAACATATAGTTAAGGACCACACAGATCTATATTGAGGGAGGAAACCCGCTGTCGCCACTTATGGGCTACTCTTTTTTTTATTAGCAGCAAGGGATCTTTTATATGCACCATCCCATAGACAGGATAGCACATACCACAGCCTTTGATGTACCAGTTGTGGTGCACTTGCTGGAGAGAGAAATATTAATAGCAGTATGAAGACTGACACAAAAATCATTAAAACAATTAGCTATTAATTAGACACTCACAGAGAAAAAAAATAGCACAGTGCGCCTTAAATTATAAACAAATGTTTGAATTAATAGAGTAAAAAAACCCACCTGCAATTGCCAAATTACAAACCAGCACCATGAGATGTAACACAAATCAAAATAACCCAAAACTGACTTCATTCATTATTTTATAGCAATCAGTCAATTGATAGAGACTTTAAGATGGAATACATGTTTTCTAATGGCATATTTTGTAAAATTATTCTTCTCTGTTACCCATAATGATGAACCAATAAGTAGAGGAAGCCATGATATTAACGAACTGTACCGTCAGTTTCAGTTTTCTATAAACTGATCAGGCAAAACACAGAGGGTCCACTGTGTATGTTTATTCTCTGTCAACACCATAATAGGGATAATCAATATATTCATTGAGATATCATCAAAACAATTATGAATTCAAAGACAGCATGTGAATTCAACATACATGAAGCTTACCAACACTAATAGTATGAACATAGTGTTTTAAATTTCATAATAGTCAAGACTAGAACATTTTGCTGTTATGATGTTGATCAAGTCTTGAATGAACCATATATTAGTATGAAATAGCTTTAAGATGTGCTGAGTTGTCGTTTGTTTTTAGCATGCATCAATTAATTATTTACGTCTGTGGATGCAACTGTGAGTGAGACCAATTAAGTTAATTTTATGGTAACCAAGACACTTAATTCTACAGAATTCTTGTTTTTATTCATTCTTGTGTGGACTGAAAAATACTGTGGTCGGTTCTTATTAAGATTAATGACACAATTTAACAAAATACAAGTTTGAATAGTTTTGCCACTGTATTGATTGTGTCAACTTTATTCACATACTTTTGTGTCAACAAAATGCAAAGGTTTATTGATTAGTCTAATTATGCCAATTTGGTAAAATAAAATAGCTTTGTTGTACCGGTAATATATTAAACAGTCCTGAAATAGTTTAGTATTCTTTATTTTAAAAAATTAAATTCTGTTTCATTGTCTGTTTAGGTTGGCATAGATTTCACAGCATCGAATGGCGATCCTCGTGAGCCGACGTCACTTCACTACATGAACCCGTACGAACCTAATGAGTACCTACAGGCTATCATGTCTGTTGGCACTGTGGTGCAGGATTATGATAGGTCAGTGTGTTTGATTTATAGAGTTTCTACTTGCACCACTATATGGGAAATGCCTACAGGCTATCATGTCTGTTGGCACTGTGGTGCAGGATTATGATAGGTCAGTGTAATTTATAGTGAGTTTCAGCTTGCACCGCTATGTGTTAAATACCTACCTACAAAGCCTTGTGGAATTACCCATTCTTACCTTCACAGGGTAAAGCAGATATGCGACGTCATTAACTAGTTATTCTCTATTTATGTTAGTTTGTGTGATTTATAGTGAGTTTGTAGGTTAGTTTGTGTGATTTATAGTGAGTTTCTAGGTTAGTTTGTGATTTATAGTAAGTTTGTAGGTTAGTTTGTGTGAATTATAGTGAGTTTCTAGGTTACCTGTACATGTAGTTTGTGTGATTTATAGTGAGTTTCTAGGTTAGTTTGTGTGATATATAGCAAGTTTGTAGGTTACATGTAGTTTGTGTGATTTATTCAAAGTTTCTAGGTTAGTTTGTGTGATTTTTATGTTAGTTTGTATGATTTATGGTGATCAGGTTTTTAGGTTAGTTTGTGTGATTTATAGCAAGTTTCTAGGTTAGTTGGTGTAAGTTATAGTGAAGTGTCTAACATTGTGATAGGTTCAGTCTGTCAACACCACTAGAGAACATTGATTTATTAATCATCGGCTATTGGATGTCAAACATTTATTAAGCTCGGCATGTAGTCTTAGAGAGAAAACCCACTACATTTTTCCATTAGTAGCAAGGAATCTTTTATATGCACCACCCCACAGATAGGATAGCACATACCACGGCCTTTGATATACCAGTCGTGGTGCACTGGATGGAGCGAGAAATAGCCCAATGAGTCCACTGATGGGGATCGATCCCAGGCTGACTGCGCATCAAGCAAGTGCTTTACCACTGGGCTACGACGTCCCACCTCCGGTCTGTGAGTTAAGTGCATATAAAAGATCCCTTCCTGAGGAAGCAATAGCTTTTCTACATGTATCTCTCTTGACCATGTGCAGTTATGTCACATAAACATTCCCAGTCTGATTAAAATTAGCTCTACTGGTCTACCAGTAGATCTAACAGCATTGCATGGACTCCCATTTCCAGGTGACATTCCATCTATCAATAACAGTTTAAATAACAACCAATTACACTTCACCTTTGATAGCATTATTCGGGAGCATACAAATTCTAAAAATATCGGGCAGAACTATTTATGCAATAGGCGAACTTGTTGGTCTGTTTCATCATTAAAAAACGGGGGGGGGGGGGAAAAGTGCAGTAATAAACTCTGGATTGTATACTAGTATAAACAGATTTTATGGCTATATCATCTTGGAACAAATTTTATATTGAACTTAGTTTCTGGCATACTTCGTAATTCACCCGAATCATTTTGTATACCCTCGGCATAATCCAAAATGTTTTCAAATTCTTTTCAAATCACTGGCATAATTTTGCAAGTAAGGTTTTGATTGGTCGGATGGAAGGTCAACTGTAATTAACTAGAGGAGCTAATTTTAATTAGATTGAAACATTCCTTGAAATGATTACATCCAAGCATTGTTAGATTGAGATAAAGATACCTTTTTTTTGTCTCACTTTTTCAGAGTAAAAAGGCAAGATAGATATATTTTTTGGGACTATGAATGCAGCAACACCATCAATGTTTGCATTTACCTGTAGATTAATGTTAAAGTTTCGCATTTAGTTCCATTTTACACAAATGTGGGTTTTTTGTTACATCTATGAATGTTCATCACAGTGTATGTTAAACAAATTTGAAATTTATTAAATTAAAATTCTAAAAGTCTAATTTTTTAATACACTGTATATATATATTTTAAACATGCATTGAGATGAACATCAGTGGATGCAGCTATCAGTGACACCAAATACGTTTATGCTAAGTGAGACATTTATAATGTAGCAGAATTATTGTTTACCGATAATCTTTATCATGGTATTGTTTGACAATGTGTATTTCAGTGACAAGATGTTCCCTGCTCTGGGTTTTGGAGCCAAGGTTCCTCCTGAGATGAACATTTCCTTTGAGTTTGCTCTCAACTTTAACGCATCGAACCCATTTTGTGCTGGTCAGTCTGTTTTGCAGTATTGCAGCTAATTCTATTTGCATGGCATCCAAACAAATTATTCCAACATTTCTTAACATGCACCCTGTAACCTGTAAAAATTATATTTACCACTAGTTGTTATTTGTTGTTATTAATATACAGTTTAGTAAAGTTCTTCAAATTAACTAGCCTATTGGACATGTTTTCATATACTATAGGTATTCAAGGCATCGTAGACACCTATAAGACATGTTTTCTTATACTGTAGGTATTCAAGGCATTGTAGACACATATAAGACATGTTTATATACTATAGGTATTCAAGGCATCGTAGACACCTATAAGACATGTTTACATATACTATAGGTATTCAAGGCATCATGGAGGCCTATAAGACATGTTTTCTTATACTATAGGTATTCAAGGCATTGTAGACACCTATAAGACATGTTTACATATACTATAGGTATTCAAGGCATCGTAGACACCTATAAGACATGTTTACATATACTATAGGTATTCAAGGCATCATGGAGGCCTATAAGACATGTTTTCTTATACTATAGGTATTCAAGGCATTGTAGACACCTATAAGACATGTTTACATATACTATAGGTATTCAAGGCATCGTAGACACCTATAAGACATGTTTTCTTATACTATACATGTAGGTATTCAAGGCATCGTAGACACCTATAAGACATGTTTTCTTATACTATAGGTACATTGTATTCAAGGCATTGTAGGCACCTATAAGACATGTTTTCATATACTATAGGTATTCAAGGCATCGTAGACACCTATAAGACATGTTTATATACTATAGGTATTCAAGGCATCGTAGACACCTATAAGACATGTTTATATACTATAGGTATTCAAGGCATCATGGAGGCCTATAAGACATGTTTTCATATACTATAGGTATTCAAGTCATCGTAGACACCTATAAGACATGTTTTCATATACTATAGGTATTCAAGGCATCGTAGACACCTATAAGACATGTTTATATACTATAGGTATTCAAGGCATCATGGAGGCCTATAAGACATGTTTTCATATACTATAGGTATTCAAGTCATCGTAGACACCTATAAGACATGTTTTCATATACTATAGGTATTCAAGGCATCGTAGACACCTATAAGACATGTTTATATACTATAGGTATTCAAGGCATCATGGAGGCCTATAAGACATTTGTTCATATACTATAGGTATTCAAGGCATCATAGACACCTATAAGACATGTTTTCATATGCTATAGGTATTCAAGGCATTGTAGACACCTATAAGGCAGCGTTGCCCCAGCTGCAGCTGTACGGACCGACCAACGCGGCGCCGATTATTCACCACGTAGCACGGTTTGCTGCAGCTGCACAGCAGGAAGAAAACATCAAGGGAGCAAGTGTAGGTGGTTTTTCTCTTGTTTATATTAAATTCCTTTTGAAGTACAGTTGAATCCCATTGACTTGAACCCCGTCGGTGCTCAAGAAAGTGTTCGACCCATCAAGTAGTTCGACCCTACCTTTCGGTCAACAACGTGTTTGTGTAACTTGGGACTTCGGTGGCATCGTGGTTAGGCCGTCGGTCTACAGGCTGGTAGGTACTGGGTTCAGATCCCAGTCAAGGCATGGGATTTTTAATCCAGATACCGACTCCAAACCCTGAGTGAGTGCTCCGCAAGGCTCAGTGGGTAGGTGTAAACCACTTGCACCGACCAGTGATCCATAACTGGTTCAACAAAGGCCATGGTTTGTGCTATCCTGCCTGTGGGAAGTGCAAATAAAAGATCCCTTGCTGCTAATCGGAAAAAGAAGTCCATGTAGTGGCGACAGTGGGTTTCCTCTCAAATCTGTGTGGTCCTTAACCATATGTCTGACGCCATATAACCGTAAATAAAATGTGTTGAGTGCATCGTTAAATAAAACATTTCTTTCTTTCTTTCTTTCATTTTTTGTTCAAGCATTGTGGTGTATTCAATCCTCCTGAGTTCGACCCATCAAGATTCTACTGTATATAAAGCCCATTCTTTCCAAACAGACACCTGTTGTAAAGAGATGGTCAAATGTTCGCAACCACTGTAAGATATTTCCGACTAATTGAGTCCCTTTAACAATTAAAAATTTCATATTACATACATTTTTACTGTACAGAACAGGAAGGAAGGAAATGGTTTATTTAACGATGCACTCAACATTTTATTTATGGTTATATGGCATTGGACATATGGTTAAGGACTACACAGATATTGAGGGAGGAAATCTGCTGTCTCCACTTCATAGGCTACTCTTTTCGATTGGCAGCAACGGATCTTTTAGGTCCACCATCCCATACTGTACAGAACAGTTTATAAAGTATGTTTTGTTTAACGACACCATGAGAGAACATTGATTTGTTAATCATCAGCTATTGGACGGTAAACATTTGGTAATTCTGATGTATAGTCAAAGAGGAAACCCACTACATTTTTCAAGCAAGGCAGGGAACATTTTGTTTTTAAAATCTTGATTGGTGATTTTTCTAGTCAATTGAAAATTGATTAGCAACTGTTGTTTAATGTTTTAAAATTGTGTAGCCATCTCTAAAACTTGTGGAGCCAGATTTGCAATGCGATACTGAACAAAATGTTCCGTGCAAGGGATTTTTTATATTATATGCACGTTGCCACAGAAATTTTATTGTATGCACAGTCACATAAAACAAAGGATTGTCAGTCTTAAGGCTTGGAAACCAGTTTGTGTTACTAACTTAAGTATTAAAAAAGGCATAATGACAACACAGAAAATGTTGTTTTGAAAATCTTGATTAGCAATATTTCTAGTCAATTGAAAATTTATAAATTTTTATGTTTTAAAATTGTGTAGCAATGTCTGCAATTTGCACAGCAAATCCTGACTCGGAACAAAATATTCCCTGGACAACCTTAATTGTATGTTGTATGAAAGCTTGTAAAAACTTTAGTTTATACAAATGTTGATTTTGTTTTTTCTGAACAGGCCTACTACATCCTTCTGCTGTTGACGGACGGTGAGATAACCGACATGGACAACACACGGAAAGCCATCGTGTACGCCTCGGGTCTGCCGATGTCGTTGATCATCGTGGGCGTTGGAGAGGCCGACTTCACCAACATGAACATACTGGACGGAGATGATGGAGTTCTCAAGTCTCCGACCGGGGAACCGTGTCAACGAGATGTCGTGCAGTTCGTGCCATTCAGAGACTTCAAGAAGGTAAAAAAAAGAAATGTTTTATTTAACGGCGCACTCAGCACATTTTATTTATGGTTATATGGCATCAGACATATGGTTGAGGACCATACAGATGTTGAGAGAGGAAACCTGCTGTCACCACTTCAAGAGCTACTTTTTTCGATTAGCAGCAAGGGATCTTTTATATGCACCATCCCACAGACAGGGTAGTACATACCACATCCTTTGATATACCAGTTGTGGTGCACTGGCTCTAGAGAGTAAGTAATTGTGGACCATTCAGTGTTCGAGATTAAAATGTTTTGGGCAGTATCCCAGTTGAATAATAACATTTCAAAATCTGGTATCCCACGTGATAATTTTCTCACTCCAGCCAGTGCACCACGACTGGCATATCAAAGGCCATGGTATGTACCACCTTGTCTGTGGGATGGTGCATATAAAAGATCCCTTGCTGCTAATCGAAAAGAGTAGCCCATGAAGTGGTGACAGCGGGTTTCCTCTCTCAATATCTGTGTGGTCCTTAATCATATGTCTGATGCTATATAACCGTAAATAAAATGTGTTGAATGCATCATTAACTAAAACATTTCTTTCTTTTCCACCTGAGAATTTAGTATCCCACTTTTGGGTATGGTTACCTGACATTCAAATACAGCAAGTAAGCCAATTTTAATTTTAATAAATAAAAAGGCTGTATTGGTTGAAACATTTTATAATGGCTACTTACCTTTTCAGTTTGGAATTACTAGGCCTAATGAAGGAACACTTAGACTGGAAGAAAACGTCACAACAAAAACAATAGCGACTTAGCGGTGCTAAGTCTCCAGTGTAGCATTAGACTGGGTACGAATTGGGAGAAATATTGTTACGGCGTAGCACTGGTACGAGGTCAAAAATATTGTTACTTAACTTTGTCTGTAAATGATGACTTTCATTGTTTAAACGAAAAATAAAAACTCAGGATTAAAAAACCCTGCATTATATGGTAGCCAGGTGGGATACTGGGTTCTTGGAAGTCTGGTATCCAAATTTAAAATCTGGTATCCCCGGGATATCGGGATACCGTTAATCTCGAACAGTGCCATTCCAAGGCTCAACCTTAGTGGTAGCCTGAGGTGTTTTGACTACTGGGGTTTTTCGTTGTTGTTTTTTGCTTGGGCTACCAGATGTCTACACCCGGTATTCTGCTAGGCTCCTAGATTTTATATGTAAATCCAGTTACTCCACAATCAACAAGACACTTAATTCATGTGATGGACCATTCTGTCAAAAAGTTAAAGGTTTGTTTAATGACACCACTAGAGTGGATTGATTAAGTAATCATTGGCTATTGGATGTCAAACATTTGGTACTTTTGACATATAATGTTAGAGAGAAAATACACTAAATGTTTCCAATAGTAAGGAAAAATGCTGATCAATTTCCAAAACTGTGGAGTGTTTAAAAGTTAACTTAAACAAGTTTATAATAAAATTATGAACTATGATTTGTATGATTTAAATCTATTTTGTTGTATACTTTGTATTCTCAGTAATAAGTGAAAAGTCCAATTTCTTTCACATAAGCACTGCAAAATGTATTAGAAAATACCTACACTAAATAACCCAAACGTTATCTGAAAACAAGGATGCCTTATGTGTGACATCACTTTAATATTTTCACTATGTACACTAGCAAATCATACAAATTAGGTCACCATTCAAGAAAAAAAATCATTACAACATTTTCCTCTCGGTCAAAAATAATTTTAACTATAGATTTTTCTCCTTTTGTTTTATAAAATTAAATTAGCCTTTATTAAAAATTAAAACATATGTAATGTCATCTCCTCATATTTGACTACAACTTTGCAAAACATGTTTTTGTCTGGTTTTAACTTTACTTTATTATACAGTTGTAACCTTTAATGTGGTCGGTCTGGGATCGATCCCCGTCGGTGGGCCCATTAGGCTATTTCACGTTTCAGCCAGTGCACCACGACTGGTATATCAAAGGCTGTGGTATGTACTACCCTATCTGTGGGATGGTGCATATAAAAGATCCCTTGCTGCTAATCGAAAAGCGTAGCCTATGAAGTGGCAACAGTGGGTTTCCTCTCTCATTATCTGTGTGGTCCTTAACCATATATTTGACGCCATATAGCCGTAAATAAAAAATGTGTTGAGTGCATCGTTAAATAAAACATTTCCTTCGTTCCTCTCAGTCAAAAATCATTTTAATGCTGGATTTTTCTGGATATAGCCTTTATTGAAAATGAAAACATATGTAATGTCATCTCCTCATATTTGACTACAACTTTGCAAAAATTATTTTATCTGGTTTTAACTTTATTTTATTATAAAATAATTTATTAAACTTTAAATCTTTGTTTCTGTGTTACAGTCATCACCAGCCGAACTGGCCAGACATGTTCTGGCGGAGGTTCCTCGACAGGTGACGCAGTATTTCAAGTTGAGAGGAATTCCACCCAACAGAGTAGGTCCACGGCCTTCTGAACCAGTTAAATAAAACAGCTTGATTGCGTTCCAGAATTTCTGCAGCGATGTGTTTGTTTTTTTGTTTTGTTTCTTTGTTTTTTTTAAACATGGATAGCACAGAAAAGGTGGGTATATTTGATACCGAAATAAGGGACATATTTAAACTGAAATGCACATCCTAGTTCATGCACGATGACATTTTGGCTCTAAATGTGGTTTTAGGCAGGAAAAGCCCTGCAAAAATCAACATATAACTGGGGGAAATAATTTTTTAAATGTTGACGTGCAAGGGTCAAAATCAATGCATGCACTGATCAGAGATAACTTATTACGGATTTTTATTGTGTTACAGTTGTTAGTATTAACCACTGATCAGAAATTGTTAGCTAGTCTTTAATTAAATTTAGCCATTGATTGAAAATTGTGTTACCTAGTCCATGGTTAAATTTAAGCATTGGTTTGAAATTGTTGCCTAGACCACTTCTAAATATAAAGTAACAGACCTTAGGGTGGTTTTTTTAAAAATGCAGACATATTTTTCACTGTTGGATAACATTTTTGATAATTGAAATTAGACATGACTTTCATTTTATTATTTAGATTATCCATTTCACATCCAAAGTGCTTCTAGTCACCCTGGTGTTTGTAATATTACGAAATGATTGGTTTATTATTCTAAAAATACACATACCTCTGAGAAGTAATGGTTATGGAAACAAGCTCTTTTCTATTTTTTAAGATTGTTTTCCCCATTTCAATGTTACAAGCTCTTATTTCACTCTTTTGTAACTTAATGTATCCAAATGTGTTTTGAAGTTTGTGTATTAATGAAACTTACTGTCCATTTTCACCGGCTTAAACCAGGGTCTGCGATTTTAATCATTGATTAAAACTTTTATTGCCTAGACCATAGTTAAATTTAATCATTGATTACAAATTGTGTTGCCTAGACCATGGTTAAATTTAATCTAATCATTGATTACAAATTGTATTGCCTAGACCATGGTTAAATTTAATCATTGCTTAAAATTGTGTTGCCTAGACCATGGTTAAATTTAATCTTTGATTAAAACTTGTGTTGCCTAGACCATGGTTAAATTTAATCTTTGATTACAAATTGTATTGCCTAGAGCATGGTTAAATTTAACCATTGCTTAAAACTTGTGTTGCCTAGACCATGGTTAAATTTTGCCATTGGTTAAAACTTGTGTTGCCTAGACCATGGTTAAATTTAATCATTGGTTAAAACTGGTGTTGCTTAGACCATGGTTAAATTTAATTACTGATTAAAACTGGTGTTGCCTAGACCATGGTTAAATTTAACCATTGGTTACAAATTGTATTCGTAGACCACTTTTAAATTTAATCATTGTTTACAAATTGTGTTCGTAGACCACTTTTAAATTGAACCAATAGGTTCCAAATTGTGTTCCTATTTATTTATTTTATTCCAGTATTAATGTCGCAACACCTGTTCGGTACATTTGGCTTTTTCTGTTTACTTTTTCTTCTTTTTTTACGATCTTTTTCTAGCGTTATTTATTTAAGTTTTCATTGGTTGACCTGAAAGGTTAAACTTTACTTACTAATGTCATGCTTGGGAAATGGTTTATTATCCTGTCATCAAGTACCTATGACAGAAATGGCACAATACCGGGCAAGGTTTCTGGAGGGTAAATTTACATACCCTAAAATCTTAGAAATTAATGGATACTATTTTACAATTTTGTTTTATAGACGATAGGAAGAGAAATGTCATTTAAAATTTATCAAAGCACCTGAAATGCACTGTCTAATTTCAAAACTTTTCAAAACATTTCAAACTCGTACCCTCCTAAGTGAGGCAGTTATGGTCTGTTTTGTTTTTGTTATGTACCCTCAAATTATTTTTTGCTAGAGGAAGTCTGCTGAGTTGCCATGAGCCTCTAGATAATGCTTAAACTGCTTGCTATATATAGTTCAATTATTAAATTGTATAATTTATGTTAAGACGCATTACATTTGTAATCATTGAAACTTTACATATTGATTAATGTCTGTTTAATTTCTGTGTGTTGCTCCAGTGCTACCCACTGTGTGTTCTTTCATTTCAACTTATTTTCGTGCTTATATCTGGGCTGGCTGTCATGGACAGTGGGTTAGTTATTAGTTAGTTAGTGGTTAGTGAGAGGGTGTAGTGGTCTTACACCTACCCATTGAGCCTTTAAGAACTCGCTCTGGGTTGGAGCCAGTACCAGGCTGTGAACCCTGTACCTAACAGCCTGTAGGCTGATGGCTTAACCACTGTGCCATCGAGGCCAGCTATGTGTTCTAATGATTACCTTATGTTGTTATGGAGGTAGAAATCAACCAAGAATATGGTTAGCTAGAGATAAAAATGTAACATTATAAAACTGGTTTACACACAGTAATATAAAATGGTAATTTATTGTTCTATATTTGATGGTTTTATTTCAAAAAAAAAAATATATAAGCCAATTTCCAGATTTTGGAGTTCGCAGTGAAGCTTGGTTTCTGCCAGGGGGTATGAAGGATAAATTATGTGTGCTAAAACCTTGGAAATTAATGGATACATATTTATAATTTGTTTAAAAATTATGGTAAGAAAACTGCTGTTTAAACTTTGTCAAAAAAAGTACATGAAATGAAGTGTCTGATTTTAGAAGGTTTCAACCCCATAACTAAGTAGTAGGGACACTTATGATCTGTTTTGCTTTTATTACTTACCCTCAAATTATTTTTTGGCAGAAAGTCTGTGATGGTGCAACTCGATAATGCAACATCAAAATGCGATCTATGCCCAACAAGTTGTTAAAGGGATAGACCCTAGTTTTTAAACACTAAGGTATAATTTTCATCTTGACTCTAGTTTCAACCCGTAAAAATGGACACTAAGTTTGGTTAATTTACAAACCTGTAACAAATTTGGATACAATAGAGTGAAACGAGAGTCTGTGACATTGAAATACTCTTCAAAATAAACTAAAATGCGACTCCATAACTGTTGCTTCTTAGACGCACATGCATTTTTAAAAATATGAAAAATGCATTGTTTGGTACATATTAGAAACGCCGGGATAACCAGAAACACTTCGGTTGTACGGAAATGGATAATCTAAACAATAAAATATAAGTAATGTTTGAATTCAGTGATCATAAATGGCTCTAATGGTGAGAAATATGCCTTAGTGTTTAAAAACTAGGGTATGTCCCTGTAAAACTGTCCGTACTGTGATATATATAATGTCATGTTTTTCTCAGTGATATAAATCATGGAGGTACATGTACAGCATTGTGGTAATAAACTAGTAATTTGTTATCTTATACTTTATATTTTTTACCTCTACACTAAAAGTTTTATGGAATGTATATTTTTCTGACTGCTTGACATTTATTTTATTACCAATATGAAACCACTATATTTTCTACTCCCACTGTAGTAATTATATTTTAGAACAAATATGTTGCAAATATAATGTGAAAAATGTATGTTGTAGTCCAAATGTATATTTATACAATATTATTTAAATGTGTACCACTACATTTTTCTACTCCAACCATAATAATTTTATTTTAGAACAAATATTATCCAAATATAATGTTGTAGTACATTTATTCAATAAATTGTTCTTTCACAGATCTTCAGATCTTTTCCAATATACTCGATATTGATATTTTCCATCATGCCATTAACATAAACAATTTTGAATGCTGAAGTAAAAGCTGAAGTACGAACATTCATTCACATTGTTTTTCTTGTAATGTAATTTTAGTGAAAGTTTCAACCAAAACCTTTGATATGATCACATGATGTGCAATAAAACTCATGTTATATATGTTTAATAGTAGATTATCATGATAGCACAGTGACATAAAAAGCCCTGTAATATTATTATAAATATTATAGGTATTTAAAAACAAATTGCTGTGGCAAAGTGTATATTAGCTGAAGCAGTATTTTTGCCCTAGCATTTATCATTGCTGAGGCTAATTTCTGAATTGCAGATATGCCTAATCATAAGTTTTATACAGAAGCAGATTTAGGAATTATAATGGTTCAGTAGGAAGAACCCATTTCTAAGTTGGTAACTCTACGATAGTTTATATACTGTATATATCCTGTTTGGTGCTCATCAAAAAAGTCATGTACCATGATTATCAATGGTAACATACTCTCCTCCACCCCATGTATTAAAAAGTGTGTGTGCATGTGTGTGTGTGTGTGTGCATGTGTGGAATACCGGTAGAAGAAATATGGTGTTTTCCTGTCACTCTTTCAGTCTGCCAAAATATTTACATTGTAGTATGCTCTTTTTAGAATGTTACCAATTTTATTTTTATTTTATTTTAAATGTATGCTTTTTGCAATACCTTTTTGTTGTAACATTATTATGAATCTGATTTTGTTTTGTGGATTATATATGTATACTGTGCCTAAAAATTTACTCATTTGAAAATATTGTTGTCAAAATTTTACATGTACATGTAAGTATTTAAATTTTGTGATGTGGCATTTCTATGCAAACCATACACCTATAACAAAACGTTTCTTGGTTAAATATTTTGTATAAATAAAAAAACCCTCACATTTAGTACCCTTTCTGCAATTATTTAGCTTTTAGCACAGTGGATCTGTCAATACTTGCTGTTTTATTATTGATAAATTGTGTATTATTGTAATTGGTGAAAAATCATGGCTGAAAACAAATGAAGTTGGACCATTTAATTTTGTTAAGTCGGTCAGATTACATTGATAGTGAACGACCGGCCTCAGTGGCGCAGTGGTTAAGCCATCGGACTACAGGCTGGTAGGTACATGGTTCGCAGCCCGGTACCGGCTCCAACCCAGAGCGAGTTCTTAAGGGCTCAATGGGTACATGTAGGTGTAAGGCCACTACACCCTCTTCTCTCTCACTAACCACTAACAAACTAACAACTAACACACTGTCCTGGACAGCCAGCCCAGATAGCTGAGGTGTGTGCCCAGGACAGCGTGCTTGAACCTTAATTGGATATAAGCACGAAAATAAGTTGAAATCAATCAATTGATAGTGAACATTCTGTTCCAAGTATAATCAAAACAATTCACTTGTCATTACAATAATTTGCATAAGAGCCAAACACAAACAAGTTGGGTGTATATTTCACTGATTACAATTAATCCTTTGATTGATCTGTTGGGTTGTCTTCCATTTGTTACACACCTGCATATTCCCAGTTCTTACACAGTCAGCTCAAGAACTAGTTACGCAAACCCCTGTAACCTTAGTGGAACAGTCTAGTCCAATTCAACTGTTCAATTCAATTCAGCTTTAGTCCATCAAACCAATCACATTGGTACATAATACATGTATGCATTTGTAAATTGATATGCATACAGTAAATAGGGAAAATAACGCATGTTTAAATTTTAAAATCCAAGCGTATTAAACGGTCTTACTTCTAAAACGGTCTTAATTGTTAACTGAAGCCATGAGCAATATTATTCCAGTTTACAGTACATCAGCTACACGCATAGATTCTCTATCATCACATAGTAAATAGATAATTTTTAATAAATAAACGTGAATATATGTTCTGTCCTTTTGTCTTTAAGCACAGGCAAATAATTACAAAGAGTGTTACATGCAGTAAAACATTTCTATACTAACGTCCAAAAGAAACTACCGGTATACCAAGAAAAATTGATTTATTTTCTTTATAATTTAGATAATGGAAATCAAAGGGTGGTTAAATATCTTTCTGCTTTTATGGAATTTTTTCCCCCAACATGCCAAAACACCACTCTCATGAATATATATACATGTAGGTTTTAAACATGCAACATGTTTTGGGTTTTTCTTCAGACGGAGTCTCTCAAAGGATTGGTATAGTTTCTTTTGGATGTCAGTATAGTTTACATGATTTTATAAAATTATTGTTTACTATATAGTTAATTTTATTGGCTATTTTATATTTTTATGTTATACTCTTGCTGGACAATAAAAAATAAAACTTTCATCTCACTGTATGTGGTCTTTTACAGGAGGTATGCAATTTGATACACTAAATGAAGTTTTTTTGGTGTTTTTTTAAAAGTGACATGCCCTTGTTTTTAAACACTATGACATATTTGTCACCATTAGATCAGAGTTGGGGGTTTTGTATTTTATGGTGAAATGCATTTTTCAAATTCTAAAAATACACACACCTCTAACATTCCAGACTTGGGGAAAACTATCACATAGATACCCATGACCTTGCAGGATTTCACTGACCCATATGAACCCTGCTTTATCAAACTTGTTGTGAATTATTGTCAAAACTGATCATTTAATAGGAATGGGAACTATTTTAACGTGCCCATATTCAGAAGGTTCATGCACACCCACCCCGGACTTGGCCTCTGACTTCGCCAGTGACCAATTCCGGCACAGGAGGGATCATTTAATTATACATGTGATCATGCCTGGTGCTTATAAAACTTTTAGTCTAAACGCGAGGGGGGGGGGGGGGGGGGGGGGGGGGAGGGGGGGGGGGGGGGGGGGGGGGGGGGGGAGGGGCCCGGACTCCCACATTTTGTGACAGTTATAATTTTATTATAATTAATTTTAATTTTTTTTATAATTCTCCTCCAAACGTCCCCCAAAGATACTTTGGCATTCCGCCTCAAGTCATTAGACCCCCTCCTAAATGGATTTTCTGGATCAGCCACTGGTGTTACGTCATTAGAGATAGAGTCTGGACTAAAAGTTTTATAAGCACAGACCCTGGTGACTTGTTTTTGTTGGTGGCAATGTTTTGAGATTCCAAATATACTTTTTCAAAGATTTGTTACATTTGACATTTACTATTTTACTTTTTAAATATTTTGTCGAAATTATGTAGGCCTATTTTGTTTCATGACACTGTAATTTATTTCTCGAGAATTTCCGTAAAACTATTGTCCCCGGAAAGTCCCGAAGTATACTGGTACAGTACAACGGACATGTGACTAATAGGAAGTTTCTTGGGTGGAAGCGGAGAAACTTCCTATCAGTCACGACATGTATACAGTTGCTTACATAAACTTTTTCTTAACGTCTGTTATCTGCCTTATTGCCTAATATACCGGCCTCGGTGGCGTCGTGGTTAGGTCATCGGTCTACAGGCTGGTAGGTACTGGATTCGGATCCCAGTCGAGGCATGGGATTTTTAATCCAGATACCGACTCCAAACCCCGAGTGAGTGCTCCGCAAGGCTCAATGGGTAGGTGTAAACCACTTGCACCGACCAGTGATCCATAACTGGTTCAACAAAGGCCATGGTTTGTGCTATCCTGCCTGTGGGAAGTGCAAATAAAAGATCCCTTGCTGCTAATCGGAAAGAGTAGCCCATATAGTGGCGACAGCGGGTTTCCTCTCAAAATCTGTGTGGTCCTTAACCATATAACCGTAAATAAAATGTGTTGAGTGCGTCGTTAAATAAAACATTTCTTTCTTTCTATTGCCTAATAGACAATTGTTTTTTGCTACCAATAAGATTCGTTAAGCACTAGGTTTTTTAACCAATACCTACACTATAAGGGAACACCCTTCAAATTAGATAGCTAGGCTAGTATAATTCCCCCCTCCTTGTATTTCATTATAATCCAAGGATGGGGGTGGGGTGGCTTTGATTAGCCGTTGGTTTACACTAGAGTAGGGACTTCGGACATTAGGAACAACCTTATCACCAAACTAGGGTTTTACAAACAGACTTCACGCACAACCGCAACAGTACATAGGGTGCATCGACTAATGATAACAATACATCCGCCCACAATTAATGGCCCAGCACGTACTTTAACAAGGAGCTGGGCAAAAGAAAACTGGCTCCGAGTACACAATTGCAGTGCACTTAGGGGAAGCTGGACAAAAGAATACCGGCCTCCCCATACCCAATCCCAAATACTTGCTGCTGGTGGACTACTTTGGCACTTGGTGACACTGAAGAGGAGGACGCCTTCAAGACGACAAGACCAACAAAAACCCAGAACAACATCACGGCGCCTTACTTACCGGTGTATACACAAACTGCACGAGTCTCCCCTGGGTTGTCATGTCACGACCAGAAGCGGATAGGCCCTTTCTAAGGGCCCTATGGGCAACCTAGGGAGACACCCCAGCATCAAATAGGTCTCATTAACGAGCTATACTCTCGATTCACTAAAATCAAAACGTATGTTAGCTCTTGATCTTTCTTTTTTGACTGACTGTTCAAAATTGCGCCAAATTTCCTTAATCAAAATTGCGCACCTTTTCTCTTTGGCATTTTTTTGCTCCTTCAACATGACCATAGCATCACTACCCCCCCCCCCCCCCCGAGTGCCCATGACAGGCGTGCTCTACAACAGCTTGCTCTGAATGTGTACGTAAAGCCCTATGACCTGACCTGACCTGCCACGTCAGAGAAAAAAAAATATTTAGTGTTGTAGTAGATGTAGCAAAGTTAGATACTTCAATAAGCGGGGGTGAAGGTGTAAATCCTCAAATTCGGGCAAAGACAGTAGAGATATTCGGACAATATTATCTGACCTGAAACCTTTTTACCATGTACACGTATGTCCATCATTTTACGGACAATAATAGTTACAATCAATGTAAAAATGTATGTTTCGTTTGCAACCCTATATAGTTAGCTGTTATCAGTTTTAAATCCTGTTCAGGACGAATGGAGAATTC
This sequence comes from Gigantopelta aegis, assembly GCF_016097555.1. Lineage (NCBI taxonomy): Eukaryota > Metazoa > Mollusca > Gastropoda > Neomphalida > Peltospiridae > Gigantopelta > Gigantopelta aegis. The sequence goes on along the minus strand of NC_054712.1, from coordinate 11,087,290 downwards.
CACTTGACAAGCCTCATGGAGTTCCCCACTATTAATTACCATCACAGGATAAAGCCAATAATCTTTCGTTAACCAGTTATATTCTTTATCTGCACAAATTGTCAATGGTCATCCACCATGTACCATGTATTCATAGGCTTACGTGCTCCCATTTGTGTTGGGGTGGGGGGGGGGGGGGGGGGGGCTAATTTTGCCCGAATTAAACAAAAGTGCCCAAAATCTGTATTACGTTTATTCATATTGCTTATTATCATTACTGCCAAACAGCTATACAGGGTTGCAAACGAATCGCCACACATTTTTACATGGGTTACAACTAATATTGTGGATAGACGAGTGTTCAGACTTGCTCATGTTTCTATTGTTTTTTTATTTTCACCAGTTGCCTCCCACCCCTCCCCCTCTTATCACTTGGCCCCCCCCCCCCCCCCTTTTTAGCAGAAGCGATGTTTTTATATATATATATGTATTTATACCTGTATTTATATATATACTCTTCAAAACAAGTAGGGGAACTCTAATAAGAATTTACAATTGCCAAAATTGTAAGGTATATTAGCTGTGGGGAATGATTATATGATAATAGTGAATTAATTGGGCAAACATTACAACCGGTAGTTCAATATTACAGTAGGTTTTATGACCACCAAAGATCTTGAAGGACGATTGGGGCCAGAAGTGAAATTTGAAAGTTGACGTTTTTTAATCAGTAAATCGCAAATTCAAACAATAAAAATGACTAAAAACAAAACAATAACAACTGTGTGATCAACGGAATGAAAAAGATCGACAGAAATATGTCCCAGTGATTAATGGACCTTCCTGGAAATTTTCAAAATCGAGAATGACACCCCACAGGGCAATTGCGTGATGCATGTGCAAACTATGGAATGTGTTTCGGTGTGTTGATAAACATATCTGAACGTTCTTTGCTAGGATGTCTCTAGTAAAAACGTATGTTCGGTCTAATAGTTGATATTAACATTAATATTTCAGGTTCCCCTATTTTTTTTAAAGAATATATATATATATATATATATATATATATGTGTGTGCATGGGTGTGCACCCCCACCCTACGTTTTGGCACCTTCCTACGCCCATGGCTAATGCATATATTTGCTAAAAGGATATATAATAATTATGTTCTATGTTGTACACACCACACATCCAATAAATTTGTTTGCATTTTGTTCTTATGTACAGTATTTCCGGCCAGATGCCTGAATACTGAATAAAGTATGCCTAAAATTATTTTCAACGGAACACAAAGACATCAATATTTTCAACCTTTAATTAACAAATATATCAGCAACAAGTCAAATATATAATAATTATTCACAACAAATCACAAAAGACAAAAGTTGAAGTAAAATTCAAAAGACAATCAACCCACCACCTGCAGCTGGTTTGCCTGTTCCATTAAAGGGACAGATCTTAGGTTTTAAACACTAAGGCATAATTTTCACTATTAGAGCCATTTACGATCACTGAAATCAAACATTACTTAGATTATCCATTTTCCGTACAATCAAAGTTTTTCTGGTCATCTTAGTGTTTCTAACACCACAAAATTCATTTTTCATATTTTTAAAAAAGCATGTGCGTCTGAGAAGTTAACATTTATGGAGTCACGTTTTAGTGTATTTAGTGTATAAAAATTTGTTACAGGTTTGTAAATTAACCAAACTTAGTGTCCATGTTTTACGGGCTGAAACTAGGGTCTAAGTGAAAAAAATATGCCTTAGTGTTTAAAGACTATGGTCTGTCCCTTTAAAGCAGAAGAAAATGAACACTATGTGGAGTGAGAACACTTTACTTATAATAATATAATAGTCACTATAGTAATGTACAAATTAAAGGAACTTCATTAAAGAGACCTCCCTGTCTTGGACACATCCACAAGAGAATCTCGGAGGATGTGCCCAAGACAGTCATGCTTGAACCTTCAGTGGATGTAAGCACGAGTCAAGTGGTTAATTGATTGATTAAAGAGAATGTCCTGAGTTTGCAGCTATTAATTGTTCACATGTTTTCGACTAACAGGTCTGTTTTAAAGGGACTATCATGAGTTTGTAGCCATATTGTTATCATGTTTTCAACTAATGGTTGTTTTAAAGAAATTGTCTGAGTTTGCTGCTATTATTAACATGTTTTAGACTAACCAGACTGTTTTAAAGGCACTATCCAGAGTTTGCAGCCATATTGTTATCATGTTTCGACTAACAGGGCTGTTTTAAAGGGGCTATCCTGAGTTTGCAGCCATTGTTATCATGTTTCGACTAACACGGCTGTTTAAAACGGACTATACCAAGTTTGCTGCCATATTGTTATCATGTTTCGACTAACAGGGCTGTTTAAAAGGAATTGTCCTGAATTTTCAGCCATCGTCAACATGTTTTCGACTAATGGGGCTGTTTTAAAGGGACTATCCAGAGTTTGCAGCCATTGATATCATGTTTCCAACTAACAGGACTGTTTTAAAGGAACTGTCCTGAGTTTGCAGTCATTATATATTAACATGTTTTCAATTGACAGAGCTGCTTTAAAGGGACTATCCCGAGTTTGCAGCCATAATGTTAACATGTTTTCGAATAACGGGGCTTTTTTAAAGGGACTGATCTGAATTTCCAGCCATTGTTAACATGTTTTCGAGTAACGGGACTTTTTTAAAGAGACTGATCTGAATTTCCAGCCATTGTTAACATGTTTTCGAGTAACGGGGGCTGTTTTAAAGAGACTGATCTGAATTTCCAGCCATTGTTAACACGTTTTTAACTAACAGGACTGTTTTAAAGGGACTAGTTAAATTGTTTCGAGTTTTCTGCCATTGTAAGATGTTTCTGACTAACTGCCTTTTTAACAACTAAAATTACACGTTAAATACATTTTCTTGCTGAGAATATCAGTCTGTATATTCAATGTGTGTTTCGTCGTCCTAATGTTTGACAATAATTGTACGTAGTAGCTAAAACTTTATTTTATTTTTCAATATATATATTTTTGTACAGCTAGTCTCAGCTTCGATATAAGAGACATTCAGGAGATCAGAAACACTTTGTAGCAAACACCGATATTCTAAACATGAAAATTAAATAATTTCTATGCAATTTTAATTATTTTTATGTTTCAACTTATTTTCGTGCTTATATCCAATTAAGGCTCAATCACGCTGTCCTGGGCACACACCTCAGCTATCTGGGCTGTCTGTCCAGGACAGTGGGTTAGCTGTTAGTGGTAAGTGAGAGAAGAGGGTGTAGTGGTCTTACACCTATCCACTGAGTCGTTAAAACTCGCTCTGGGTGGGAGCTGGTACCGGGCTGCGAACCCTGCACCTATCAGTCTTATATCCAATGGCTTAACCACTACAGCATGGAGGCCGGTTTTAGTTATTAAACATGTTCTGACGGAAACAACAGTACTGTAAACTCGGGACAGTCTCTTTAAGGTTTTTATCACTGAACCAGGTTGTTTCACTCTGTTGTAACCTTATCCAAGTGTGTTACAAGTTTGTACATGTAGATTAACTAAACGTAGTGTCTATTTTTACCATTTGAAACTAGGGTCTGCGCCTTTAAAGACACCCCCCCCCCCCCCACCTCCCCAAAAGAAGAAGAAGAAGAAGAAAAGAAAAAGGCACAGTGGAACCTGTCTAAGCGGTATCATGTTGAAGACCTAATATTTATCCCATTTAGACAAGATTTGGTGTTTAGACGGTCCTGTGGTCAAGACACCTATTACAATAGCAGACGACTCAGAACAGTCTCCTTTAACTAACAAATGCCATTTTGGTTTTGAACACGCCCTAAATATAATAATATAACAATAAAACCATTTTTTATATTAATTTTAAATTAACCATATATTATACGATGTCATGTAGTTGTAAACAATTAATACATACATGTATGAATAAGACCAATCTTATACAATGTCGTGTGGTTTTAAACATATACATGCATGTATGAATAAATAAGACCAATCTTATACAATGTCGTGTGGTTTTAAACATATACATGCATGTATCAATAAGACCAATCTTATACACTGTTGTGTGGTTTTAAACAAATACATGTATGTATCAATAAGACCAATCTTATACAATGCCATGCAGTTTTAAACATATACATGTATCAACAAACATTCTGAGAGTACTGCTAAAGCAATACATGTCCCCTACCAGGCCCAACAAGTTTTCGTATCTACTAAGTTGATAACTGTAAAAACTTGGGAAATCGCTTTCAAAGTCAAACTTGATCTGTAACGGTACATGGTAATTCTATACACAAAATTTCAGTTCAGTACCTCGAAGCATTGTACAAAAAACCCCAAAACATCCGAAAAACTGTAAGTGGGAATGACCGACGGACTGACAGACAGAAGGATGTTGACGAAACGTATAGTCCCCTCCCGTTGGACAAGTAGGGGACTAATAAGACCAATTTCACACAAATACATGCATCAATAAGACCATATATAACCATGTAACAATAAAACCAATTGTTATAATACAATCATGTAGTTTTAAATTAACCATATATGAATAAGACCAATTTTACACAATGCCATGTAGTTTAAACCAAATACATGCATCAATAAGACCATATATAACCATGTAACAATAAAACCAATTGTTATAATACAATCATGTAGTTTTAAATTAACCATATATGAATAAGACCAATTTCACACAATGCCATGTAGTTTAAACCAAATACATGCATCAATAAGACCATATATAACCATGTAACACTAAAACCAATTGTTATAATACAATCATGTAGTTTTAAATTAACCATATATCAATAAGACCAATTTCACACAATGCCATGTAGTTTAAACCAAATACATGCATCAATAAGACCCTATATAACCATGTAACACTAAAACCAATTGTTATAATACAATCATGTAGTTTTAAACATATACACCTATCAATAAGATCAGCAGCAGATCCCAAGGGCCCGGCCACCCCCTTTAAATTTTGCGACAGTTCTATGTTAAATTAATTTTTCATTTTATACGTTGAAAACAACTAGGAATCCCTTCTGAAACTTTGTGGCCTTTAGCCACATGCCCCCCCCCCCCCCCCCCCCCACCCCCCCCCATTGCCCCCCCCCCCCCCCCCCCCCCAAATGGATTTCTGGATCCGTCACTGAAGACTAATCTTATATAATGCTATGTATTTTTAATTTTTTAACCATATATCAATAAGACTTACAATACACAATAATTATATTAAATACAATTTTTATTCATCCATATTTACAGGAAACAGACATTATTTACTAGGATACTTTAAAAAAATCACTAAAAAAACCTAGCATTATCAGCCCCTGTCATTCTCTTTGATTTTTAACATTTTTATATACCGGGTAACAAATATTTTTTGGTTTATGCACACTTTTGTATGACTACTAAGCAGTCAAGACTTTGGCAGCCCCTTTAACTTTTCCATCTAGGAGCTAGATGTTGGCTACTTTCACTTTTTATATAGATACTATCATAGATAGTATGAAATATTTTAGTCGCCAGATGAAAAAAAAAAAAAAAAGGTCGCAATAGAGGGCTGTTTCGTAAACCCCAGGTGTATATGTAACAGTTCTAGCAGGAGGGGGACTAGACTGGAGAGCACATTGTATTGGGGGGGGGGGGGGGGGGGGGGGGGAGGGGTAGTCATACAGTGTAGGAAAATATATTGATAAAAAAGAAGAACATTTCCTTGAGCATCTCAGTTCCAGTTGAAAGTGTGATCACTCCCCTTATAAGGGATGATAGCCTGCCACTAAACACTTTGACAGGCAATGTTACGGCAGAGTAGATCTTTAAAACTTAAGCAGAAAGAAACCATTCCTTTCATTATGGTACACATAGAAGGCCACCAGAACTGTTTTATTTAAACACACAAACTGAAATACACTTTCAACATTCATCAACTATTCCCAGCTAATTAAGGCATTGAAACATCATGGTAATCTAAGATGGCCGCCAATGTATAAGAAAATCGTAATTTATAACAAGGACATCGTAATTTATCGCATTTTACATCAACTTGAAAGATATATTTGTTATTGAATGAATTTTATGGGCTAAGGAATTAATTTATAACGACCTCTTGCTAACTGACATATTGCATCATCATTTTAATCCAAGAATGCCACGAAAATGGCCACCTTAGAGTAAGAAGTGACCATTATCTTATAGTCTACATATATTCCCCAAAGAATAGTTTATACTTCAAATACAGGATTTTCTATATGGCAAGCATTTCAATTCTGGTATAACAAAGAAATAACGTACTGTATTTGTTTAGTATCTCCTAAAACAACAATTTTCAAACTAACTACTACGTTTTAAGGGTAAACCAATAATTTCCCCCCAAAACCCCCATCTACATATAAAGTTGCTTGAGGTGGATCAAATAGTTCACAATGCCAACCTTGCTGTGATAAATGGCATTATGGGCATAATATGCACGCATATAACCAGAGACTAGTGTTTATATGATGAGTGAATGAAAAATTATTGTATTAACTACGAATGATATATTGTACACTGATGACAGTTTGCATGTATTAAGTACAATACGTTTTATGCTCGTAGGTTGTATTTGATCCAAAATACGCAATCTTGTAGCATATCTCTATAGTCATCAGAGTGACTGGATAGTATATGTTGATGAAAAGGACAACATAATTTTTACAATGCAGGGTTTCTGCCAGAGGGTAAAACGGGTATGGCGCCATACCCAAATTATTTAGAAGATTTTTTTTTAAGTTGACCTTTTGACAAAATTAATGACTCTTATCATTAGTGTATGATTTTCTTAACCCTAACCCATTTTCTTTTTGGGGGAGGCCCCCTATACCCCATGTCGTCTGCGGTTGTATTCAGCACAAACACTGTAAATATTTAATTCCATAGTGTCATACCCAAAAATTTCTTTCTGGCAGAAACCCTGCATTGAGATGGCTTTAAATTGTAATGAATGTAATTAATATTTAATTATTGTTGAAATGTTACCATGCAATAACAATACCGACCCAGAAGTTACTTCCTGGTAACAGTGTGGCACAAGTTAACTTATTGTAACCTGTAGTAACTTATGGGCTATGGTCTTCTGTTTATACACGTTACTCGTACAGGGGACAATATTTCAAAATCGTAGGTAACTGGAAGTCAGTTCACGGGAGTTTTACTTAAATAACCGATTGTTCGGTAACGTGAATATAATTATCGGCAACCTATGAGTTAAGCCTACCTAATCCTAAAATATCTAACTACGGTTCTGTTACACTGATGGTTCAAAAACATAAACTGATCTTCACTTTCATTACTGATATATGGTACTTTTAATTTTAGAATGTAATTGTTCACCACATAACCGATTGGCAGTTCCCGTGATTTTAAAGTTGCGTAACCGACATGCGAACAGAACAAACGGTTCTTACGAAATATTGTGCCCTGCTCGTACCTGTTTACTGGCTATGAAGGGGCCTGGGGTCTAATTCACTAAACTCTCGTAACTTTGCGATCTCGCAGTACGATGCTAAAATACATGTACTTGCAAAGAGCTAGTTCATCAAGATTAACCTCAAGTGCATGCTCTCGAGGTTAATCTTGATGAACTAGCAAAGAGGATGCTTTGTTGTCTAGCAGAGCCTAAGAGAGCTTTGTGAATTAGGCCCCTGATCTACAAACCACCACGTCTCACTAACATAGGACTTACAGTTTGTGACAAATGGAGCTACATGCAAATGGGAAACGTAATATTGAGTTAAGTGAAAAGGTTGACACCATTGCTGCCAGAAACAAAAGCAATACCTACCCGTATACCTCACCTTTTTACTTTGTAAAAGCAAGACCATAAATAAAACAAGATAAATCTGACTGTAGTTTATGACACACTAGCTAGCTATAACAGGCCTGATAATAATCCTCCTGCACCAGGTTGCTGAAAAGGGAATCCTTGTGATGCTTGTTGAGGATATCCTGGAACAGGTGCCTGAGGAGGGTATCCCATAGGAGCTGGCTAACGGTGTCTTGGAGGAGCTTGCATTTGCATGCCACCCTGATTGGTAAGATGAAAGAAGAGACTTAATAGTTAATAATATAAGTGCATGATTAAATGCTAAATGGGTTGCTGAGGGGAAATAATTTTTGTGTATAATAATGCTCCGAGAAAGCTTTTATGTATGCTCACATACCTGTTTACCTCAGTTGCTTTGTACCAGTAGTTTCACTTAGTCCTGTCAGACCTGTTTACACCAGTTGCTTCGTACCAGTAGTCTCACTCAGTCCTGTCGGACCTGTTTACACCAGTTGCTTCGTACCAGTAGTCTCACTCAGTCCTGTCGGACCTGTTTACACCAGTTGCTTCGTACCAGTAGTCTCACTCAGTCCTGTCGGACCTGTTTACATCAGTTGCTTCGTACCAGTAGTCTCACTCAGTCCTGCCGGACCTGTTTACACCAGTTGCTTCGCACCAGTAGTCTCACTCAGTCCTGCCGGACCTGTTTACACCAGTTGCTTCGCACCAGTAGTCTCACTCAGTCCTGCCGGACCTGTTTACACCAGTTGCTTCGCACCAGTAGTTTCACTCAGTCCTGTCGGACCTGTTTACACCAGTTGCTTCGTACCAGTAGTTTCACTCAGTCCTGTCGGACCTGTTTACCTCAGTTGCTTCGTACCAGTAGTCTCACTCAGTCCTGTCGGACCTGTTTACCTCAGTTGCTTCGTACCAGTAGTCTCACTCAGTCCTGTCGGACCTGTTTACCTCAGTTGCTTCGTACCAGTAGTCTCACTCAGTCCTGTCGGACCTGTTTACCTCAGTTGCTTCGTACCAGTAGTCTCACTCAGTCCTGTCGGACCTGTTTACATCAGTTGCTTCGCACCTGTAGTCTCACTCAGTCCTGTCGGACCTGTTTACATCAGTTGCTTCGTATCAGTAGTCTCACTCAGTCCTGTCAGACCTGTTTACACCAGTTGCTTCGTACCAGTAGTCTCACTCAGTCCTGTCAGACCTGTTTACACCAGTTGCTTCGTACCAGTAGTCTCACTCAGTCCTGTCAGACCTGTTTACACCAGTTGCTTCGTACCAGTAGTCTCACTCAGTCCTGTCAGACCTGTTTACACCAGTTGCTTCGTACCAGTAGTCTCACTCAGTCCTGTCAGACCTGTTTACACCTGTTGCTTCGCACCAGTAGTCCCACTCAGTCCTGTCAGACCTGTTTACACCAGTTGCTTCGCACCAGTAGTCTCACTCAGTCCTGTCAGACCTGTTTACATCAGTTGCTTTGTACCAGTAGTTTCACTTAGTCCTGTCAGCAGTTTGGGTTTCTTGTCAGTAACAATAAGATATGTAGATGCACGGGCGTAGAAAGGTGCACACATTTATTTATTTAATTTCAACTTATTTTCGTGCTTATATCCAATTAAGGTTCAAGCACGCTGTCCTGGGCACACCTCAGCTATCTGGGCTGTCTGTCCAGGACAGTAGGTTAGTTTTTAGTGAGCGAGAAGAGAGTGTAGTGACCTTATACCTTCCCACTCTCGCTCTGGGTTGGAGCCGGTACCGGGCTGCGAACCCTGTACCTACCAGCCTGTAGTTTGATGGCTTAACCACTGTGCCACCGAGGCCGATGGGGGCACACGCATACACACAAACACATATATATGTATTGTTGTACAGCATTACAGTGTGTGATTAGCATAGTCTTACTGGATGTCAAAATGTTTTATTTAAATTATGTGGTTGTTGTTTTGGTTTTTGGGGGTTGTTTTTGGTGTTTATTTATTTGAATGAAAATGACAGGCCATAGGGATTTCAAATTTCACGGGAAACACTTGTTCGATTCCGTGCCTTGTGATCATGGGAACCCATCGGAAACTGTCTTTATAGGTTCTGCTGAATAGTCGTACTCAATATAATAATCATGGGAAATGAAATTTTGGTTCCGTAATTTTACCAACAACACACTACCGCAGAGCCTCGTGGAATTTCCCATTCTTACCGTCACAGGATAAAGCAGATATCCCAGGTGCGTGCGCAGGGTGTGTGTGTGTGTGTGTGTGTGTGTGTGTGTTTGGGGGTTGAACCCAAACCCCCCCCCCCCCCCGCTCAAGGCGAATTTTGTTTTCATATCCCGATTTTTAATGTAGTTTTTTTTCAAAAAAATGTGGTCAGAAAGCAGCTCGGCTAGCCAGCAGAAAACACCTCAGAATAGCCCTAGAAGGGGGTCAATTTTTCAAAAAATTTCGGGGGGCGCTCGCGGTGTTGGGCTTCGCCAGACACCTCCCCCCACCCCCGCTGCAAAATTTCCTGCGCACGCCCCTGTATCCGATGCCATTAACTAGTTATTCTCTATTTAAATATATAATATGCTAAATGATTGGGGAGGTTTAGATGTCCTTAGTCAAGGGCGTTTAAATTAATCAACTATTACATTTATGAAACATGCTAATTTCTTCAGAGTACTAGATAGCCGATTCGTTTATTCTCCATTAGATTTTTAAATTTAAAAGTACTTGGTCGGATATAATAATATGGGTTAAAACAGGACCCTTGAATTATTAAAAAAAAGGCAAATAAAAAGATAATGGAACTTGCTGCCAATGTCCATTACATTACATAATGTACACATTTTATCTTCTATAAATATATTATTCCAGCGTCCAATTTCAACTGGTAGGTATATACATGGTTAGATGTTCTAAATTATTAACAGTATTGTCCACAACTTTTCTGGTATTTTATTAATTAATATAGCTTTCGAGGAATAGTTGTTCTTTATAATCAGTAAGTTTTGCCTCTTGATGGCAGTGATATGCTATTTGTCCATGTTTGTAAATATTGATCGCATTGCCTTTCTTTAATTTGTTCCGAGAGACAATTTACTGATATGAAGGATTGAGTATATGGGCTATTTTCACAAAAGGGGGTAAATAATGGTAAAGACATTGCAGCTCAAATATTTGCCACAAAACGGCATATAATGTAAATAAAAAGCATCATCACTTGATACACTGGATATAATATTTGGCCATGTAGATACATAAGAAAAGCTTGTGGTTAAAATTATATACCCAAAATGTCCACTCCGTTATTGTGTACAAAAGCACATGTTATTGTTATGGAATCGCAAAACTCCCTAAAATAAAGTGTTTCTGTCTGCACACCATTATGGATGGCACAAATACCATATTATGTGTATTTATGTTATAATTTTTGTCTTTACCGTTATCTATGTTGAATAATGGAAAAGATAGATTTGACAGTTTTTTCCACAATCATCCAGTCTAGCATTACATGTTACATATGCCTGTAATAGTAACAATTATAGATATCTATATACATTTATAAAAGTATTTCTTATTAATTTTGTTTGCTATTAATAAATTAATGGTGAAGACATAACGGTAAAGACTATTGTTTACTATTATGCCTTACGATTAAGGGTAAAAATAGAAGCACGAAAACATTTTTATGGGCATTTTAAAAAGGTATACATCTCTAGTTTTGCTACTTCAAATTATGCACCACTTAACACACCTGCTTTAGATATTACTTATTAAAGAGAAAAAACCCAACATTTTATATTTTAAAATATTCTTTACTGTTATTTGCCCCTTTTTGTGAAATTGGCCCATATACGGCCCACATTTCGGTGTCTGGTGCCAGCTTGCAGCATGCTCACGGCCCTGAGGTGTTCTTCACATTTAAGACGTCACACTGTTGCAAATTTGTATATCAAAGGTCGTGGTATGTGCTATCCTGTCTGTGAGAGGGTGCATATAAAAGATCCCTTGTTACTAATGAAAAAATGTAGCGGCTTTCCTCACTAAGACTACAGGTTAAAATTACCAAATGTTTGACATCCAATAGCCAATGATTAATAAATCAATGTGCTCTAGTGGTGTCGTTAAACAAAACAAATTTCAACTTTTTTCATGTTGAAGACATCGCAAATTTATTGAATGTTCACAAAAGTGTGACTAGGCATTGGTGATTTTCTTCTTTTTTTAAATATATATATATATATATAATTTTTTTGTTTTGTACGAGCACGATTTGACTGCCCCCATAAACTTCGTTCACCAGTCTAGAAAACCTGATAACATTCCTACACACACGCTTGGTGACAGACAGTTTGTGGTTGTATGTTCCAATCACAAACAAGAAGGGTTATTTCCACACCCCTTGTATCGGTTGTAGGACAAAATGTCAACGGTTTAAATGTCAATGGTCAAAATGTCAATGGTCAAACTGTCTGTGGAAAAGTCAAAATGTCGGCTACAAAAGTGGTACCAAGGTCAAAATGTCAACTTTCAGATTATACATTTGTAATTCCCACCCAAAAACCCAACCCAACAACAACAAAACATTAAAAAGAAGAGAAAACGTTCCATTGTGTAACCTTTCATTTGACCAATCAAAACACTACTTGCATAACGTTGTCAGCACTAAACGTATATATATATATATATATATATATATATATATATATATATATATATATATGATCTTGTCAATAAGGGAACAACATTAAAAAATATTTTAAAAATCAAATGGGTGTACAACCAACGATGAAGCATTCTTTAATTATTCCAAATTTTGTAATGAGCAAGGAAATTAATTTTTGACTATTGAGATTCTTTCAATCCAGTACCAATTTCCAAATTAGGAAGCATTTCCCATGATAATCCACACGCACATACACTTACACACAGGTTGACATTTTGACCTGAATACCACATTAATAGCATATTGACATTTTGTCCGTTGACATTTTGACTGCTGCCATTCTGTCTGCACCCCCACCCCTCACCCCTCACATCATCCCGTCACGAGCATCTCGTTCTTAACAAGGGCTTATCATACAATGGCTAGCATATACCCAGTGTAATCAACGTATGTGATATTTTTTAGATCATATACTTTCAGAATTTGATAACTTTGCAAATTATGGCACTACGTTTATTGACATTTAACCAAACGAACTATGGTGACACTCGATAATTGACGTATGCATTCATGGTCATCAAACAAATATATTTCAATAGCAACTTTACACCAAAAGCTGTCCAACATTCAGAAAACAAAAAACAGTAAGCACCAGTTTATTTTTATGTAAGGATATCCAAAATATCGTCATTCAAGTTTGACGTCATTTTCACTCAAAAAGACACCGCGTCACATATTCTTATATCATTTGAATATCGGGTCATGGCTGACAAGAATTAAAGCTGCATATGCAATTTACAAAAATACATATTGAGCTTGAGATTATTGATAAAGAGATTATTATATACCCTCGTGTGTTTCAGTATCGTCAGTATCATATATTAGGAATAAAAATAATGTATTATGCTCGCATAATACAATTTATATTCCTAATATATATGATACTGACGATACCGAAAAACACTGGTAATAATAACCTCTCTCTATATACAATGTGTATATAATTATATATTAACAAATTTGCAATATTACTAACAGCCCCCTTCCCCATCTGCCAGCATCACAACACTGTTGTGACCTCTGCTCAATTGCACACCGTGTTCGCCACTGACTGTGGGTGATATATAATGATTACATACATGTACCTATTCAATCTTACTATTATAGTGATAAAGACATTTTCAAACCACGTGATACATTTATCTTGTATCACACATACATGTGTATGTGTGATCTGGACCAGAACTTGTAAATGGTGGAATTCCCTTTTTATTTTTACTGACGTTAGCGTCTTATTGTCACTGACATCATGTATGATTTACAAATGACGTGACATCTATTTGAAAACAGGATATAAGATTACCGCAGTGTATGATTCTTAACGTTTAGAAAATCCATGATAGGAGGATTTTTTAATACATTTAAGAAAGTGTAGTTATAACGTTAAATAAAACAAAACAAAACCCAATGTTTTTGTAAATAAGAAAAGAATGTATGTAAGAAATACAGAACTTCACATACGTTGTTTTCACTTCCTATTTATTGCACTTGATTATTTCGCACAAGAACATACCGCAGGCACTCGACCGATACGCGGTCTCGTGGTATATCATCTTGCACGAAATAAACGAGTGCAATAAATAGGAAACTAAAACAACGTATGTGAAGTTCTGTATATTTCTAACATACCTGGTAAATAAAAACATAATTTGAACAAATCATATTTAATTGGCTTTATTGTTCTATGACGTCATCGTCTTGTGCCATGTCTTGCTTGCAGTTTAAATTTTTATCAAACGCAATGTACAGTGAGTGCATGCATACAGCATACTAGTGTGTGTGTCTATATATATATATATATATATATATATATATATATATATATATATATATATATATATATATATATATATATATATATATATATATGTATATATATATATATATATATATATATATATATATGATTTGTTGAAATTATTTTTCCCATTAAAACGTGAAATTCTATCTTTTTATTTATTCATCCGATACACTTCATTCTAATAACTTTTTATATATATATATATATATATATATATATATATATATATATACACACACACACACACACACACACACATATATATATATATATATATATATATATATATATAAAATTACATTTGAATGGAATGGAATGGATTGATGTTTAAAGACACCCCAGCACAAAGATAGAGATCGGCTTGAAATGTTGATAGCAAGACTTACATGATGACATAATGGTACCTATAGCGCATCCCATCATTCTATTAAAACATTTTTTGTAAATAATTTCAGTTTGGTTTGACATGAGAAGAAACGTAAAAGTGTTTTGGAAATAACTAAGAAATACAATTTGTGTGTGCAATTTACAAATCAATTGGCTGGGAAATAATAATTTGTAGTAAATTACATAATTTGAAAAAAACGCGATGCCTGTGAGATGCACTTTAGATTACCGCAATAAACATGATCTTCAGCACACCGCTATAAGCACTACTACTACATAAGTAGAAATGTAGAAATGTTTTATTTAACGACGCACTCAACACTTTTTATTTACAGTTATATGGCATCGGACTGTCGCCACTTCATGGGATACTCTTTTCAGTTAGCAGCAAGGGATCTTTTATATGTACCATCCCACAGACAGGATAGTACATACCACGGCCTTTAATGTACCAGTCGTGGTGCACTGGCTGGAATGGGAAATAGCCCAATGGGTCCACCTACATAAGTAAGTCTAGCCTGTCCATGGGATATGGTGCATATAAAAAATCCCTTGCTACTAATGGAAACAATGTAGCAGGTTTCCTCTCTAAGACCATATTAGTATTATTACCAAATGTTTGACATTCAATAGCCAGTCAAGGATTGATAAAGTAATGTGCAGACTTCTACATTAACGTTTCCATCTAGGAGCCAGATGGCGCCTACTTCAGTAACCTGTATTGTTATATAGATAATATAAAATGTTTTAGTTGCGAAATGAACAAAATGGTCACATACGCAACCAAATTGGTCGCAATGCAAAGAGCTGAATGTGCTCTAGTGGTATCGTTAAACAAAACATACTTTATCATAAGCTATTGAAAATGTTTCACGGGTAGAGAAAACAGTCGAGAAATCGTGATTTTCTCCCACATGATTCTATCAAAACAAAACGAACTTTACTTACCTGTTGCATTCTTTGATTCTGTTTTCTCTTTCGAATACAACAGCAGACTCCCACACAGACCCCAATGATGACTAAAATGGTCACGACGACGCCGACGGCGATCCACATAACAAGCCCACAGCTGTTGCTCTTGTCACCGCAGTGGTCATACTTTGCACAACTCAGTACTGCACTGATGCAGCGGCCGTTGTCACACTCGAAGGTGTATTTTTCACACGGTACTGAAATTTTTTTAACGTGAAATTATCTTGTTTGCAAAAGAAACAAATTCAGGGCTAGAACTGAACAACACTACAATGTGATGTACTTACAAGGAGCAACTGAACAACACTACAATGTAATGTACTTACAATGAGCAACTGAACAACACTACAATGTGATGTACTTACAAGGAGCAACTGAACAACACTACAATGTGATGTACTTACAAGGAGCAACTGAATAATACTACAATGTAATGTACTTACAATGAGCAACTGAACAACACTACAATGTGATGTGCTTACAATGAGCAACTGAACAACACTACAATGTGATGTGCTTACAATGAGCAACTGAACAACACTACAATGTGATGTACTTACAATGAGCAACTGAACAACACTACAATGTGATGTACTTACAATGAGCAACTGAACAACACTACAATGTGATGTACTTACAATGAGCAACTGAACAACACTACAATGTGATGTACTTACAATGAGCAACTGAACAACACTACAATGTGATGTACTTACAATGAGCAACTGAACAACACTACAATGTGATGTACTTACAATGAGCAACTGAACAACACTACAATGTAATGTACTTACAATGAGCAACTGAACAACACTACAATGTAATGTATCTACAAGAAGCAACCGAATAACACTACAATGTAATGTACCTACACGGAGCAACCGATTAACACTACAATGTAATGTGCTTACAAGGAGTAACTTAATAACACTACAATGTGATGTATTTACAAGGAGCAACTGAATAACACTACAATGTAATGTGCCTACAAGGAGTAACTGAATAACACTACAATGTAATGTGCCTACAAGGAGTAACTGAATAACACTACAATGTAATGTACTTACAATGAGCAACTGAACAACACTACAATGGAATGTACTTACAATGAGCAACTGAATAACACTACACTGTAATGTACTTACAATGAGCAACCAAACAACACTACTATGTAATGTGCTTATGTGACGGAACATGCTCTTAATTTTGTTTTCGCCTGTGGCGATATTAATTGTTTTAGAGGGCTGTGTGCAGTTCCAATATGCACTTAAGTCCAGGTGGGCACTTTGTTACGTAATACCTCTGCGCGACGGTGGTTGTGCTCCTTCCAATACACACCCAGCCCAGGTGCGGAGGCCATGATTTTGGCGACTAGGCGTCAGCAAGTCTGGCCATCTAAGGAATTTTTTTGAAATATCACTTGTAGGTATTCGGTGCCGCGATGTACCCCCAGGCGATATTGGGATTTATAATAAATAGCTAGGGTTTTAGCGATATTGGGGAGAAACATAGGAAGGCTGCAGGGGAAACGGACGTCGTCCACTGATCGAAATATATAAGTTCAGCCCGGACGTGGTAATTATATATTATTTCTGCTCTGTTGTATAACCTTGATGTGATTGATGTGACTTTAAATATTTTAATACTGTATTATACCAATATTATTTAGACAGTGCTGCCGGTCATCTGATGCAGTATACTGTAGGCTCACTGTTCTAAATAATTATTAAGGCTTAGCCAGTCATCCTAGAGGACCTAGGTAAACTGTAGGTTATTGTCTTTATTGTGATAGGTACCAGTATTAATTCTGTGTTACAAGGTTACTGAATGAGTAGTTAAGGGTTAATTAAAATTTAACCAGTTAGGAATAGTTGTAATTCCTTTATTAATTAAGTTCTCCTGGCAGCGTTTCTCAATTATCACACGTTACTGAATGAGTAGTTAAGGGTTAATTAAAAATTAACCAGTTAGGAATAGAGTTGTAATTCCTTTATTAATTATGTTCTCCTGGAAGCGTTTCTCAATTATCACGTGTGGGTGTTGTGTCACGGTGAAGTGATTAGCATATTGTGTATACTAGACACCTAGAGATTAACTAATTAAGTGATCAGTTCTGGGTTGTTATTATTTGTTGTTGTTAATTAACTACTGCGGCAGTACATTTGTCAGTGTAGGTTAATACAGATTCCAAAGTGTATTGTGTTTTTGTTGTGTTTTCTAGTGAACTAAACGTGCTATAATAATATATACTTTATATAAGATCTTATCTCTGATCATACCTAGACGAGCCACGCGGGTATAACTGCCTGTTACAGAGAGATCTAATAGATATACAGTTAGGAGAGATATTTGGACAATCATGTTTCATTCAGTTACGGGTATTATAGGATCCCCGTGACAGCTTACAAGGAGGAACTGAATAACACTACAATGTGATGTATTTACAAGGAACAACTGAATAACACTACAATGTAATGTATCTACAAGGAGCAACTGAATAACACTACAATGTAATGTATCTACACAGAACAACTGGATAACACTACAATGTAGTGTATCTACAAGGAGCAACTGAATAACACTACAATGTAATGTATCTACAAGGAGCAACTGAATAACACTACAATGTAATGTATTTACAAGGAGCAACTGAATAACACTACAATGTAATGTATCTACACAGAACAACTGGATAACACTACAATGTAGTGTATCTACAAGGAGCAACTGAATAACACTACAATGTAATGTATCTACAAGGTTGCAACTGAATAACACTACAATGTAATGTATTTACAAGGAGCAACTGAATAACACTACAATGTAATGTATCTGCACAGAACAACTGGATAACACTACAATGTAGTGTATCTACAAGGAGCAACTGAATAACACTACAATGTAATGTATCTACAAGGAGCAACCGAATAACACTACAATGTAATGTGTTTACAAGGAGCAACTGAATAACACTACAATGTAATGTATCTACACAGAACAACTGGATAACACTACAATGTAGTGTATCTACAAGGAGCAACTGAATAACACTACAATGTAATGTATCTACAAGGAGCAACTGAATAACACTACAATGTAATGTATTTACAAGGAGCAACTGAATAACACTACAATGTAATGTATCTACACAGAACAACTGGATAACACTACAATGTAGTGTATCTACAAGGAGCAACTGAATAACACTACAATGTAATGTATCTACAAGGATGCAACTGAATAACACTACAATGTAATGTATTTACAAGGAGCAACTGAATAACACTACAATGTAATGTATCTGCACAGAACAACTGGATAACACTACAATGTAGTGTATCTACAAGGAGCAACTGAATAACACTACAATGTAATGTATCTACAAGGAGCAACCGAATAACACTACAATGTAATGTGTTTACAAGGAGCAACTGAATAACACTACAATGTGATGTGTTTACAAGGAGCAACTGAATAACACTACAATGTAATGTACCTACAAGGAGCAAATGAATAACACTACAATGTAATGTGCTTACAAGGAGCAACTGAATAACACTACGATGTGATGTATTTACAAGGAACAACTGAATAACACTACAATGTAATGTGCTTACAAGGAGCAACTGAATAACACTACAATGTGATGTATTTACATAGAACTGAATAACACTACAATGTAATGTATCTACAAGGAGCAACTGAATAACACTACAATGTAATGTGTTTACAAGGAGCAACTGAATAACACTACAATGTAATGTATCTACAAGGAGCAACTGAATAACACTACAACAGTGTTTGAGATTAACAGACTGTTAATCTCAAACACTGTTGTAGTGTTATTCAGTGTAGTGTTCTCCAACCCCAGTAAGCGGCTGTGGAGAAATATTGCCAATCGCCAGCTGACTCTGACCTTACCGGCAAAAGCCTGAAGCAGGCGCTAGGCCTAGTAGTTTCCATCCATGTGGACTACCACTACTAGGCCTGTACAATATTAATAATATATGCTGAAAATAAATTCATATAAATACATAAATAAGTTGGTGAAATAGTTTGTTGTGTTTTTTTCTTACTTTGCTGGTATATTCCGTCCATGAATAATTCTCCCCTAAAAATATTATTTCGCAGTCTCTCCTTGTACCATGTGTACGGTACAATGTAGTTAGAATTCGCTCCTCGCCAACCGCTCTAAGAACAACGATGAACGCCCATCAAAATGTCCACGTGTCGAACGAAATTAAAACCGGGCCTCCCCAATATCCAGCAGTGATAAAGCGGGAGTCGTTAATACAAGCGGCACAATCTCAGCGGTGCAACGTAGATTGCCTCTCAACAGCTTGGCTCCTCTAATCCAATCAGCGAGCGGTAATTTTTGACAGACAGCCGCCCGTCACTTCATCATTGGCAATTTGCATATTATGATTTTTAGTAAATCTTAGTCCTTGCGAGTAAACACACATTTTATTTTTACCAAAAAATATACATTTTGTAGGCATACATGCATATTTATATAAAAATAGTATAATGTGCACACTGCGAGGAATGGTATGTAGCATCGGGTTACAATCGATAAAATTCTATAGTAAATGGGTAATGCATACATAGCAATAATATACAATAATAACATATGTCATGTATCAATGTTGTCTGTTCTATGCGTGGTAGCAGTTTTCAAATACTTACACAATTTAATTAGCTGTTTTGAATTGTCGCTGGACAGTAGTTGCGTTAATTTAAATGTTGATGGTTTATTGTAATAAAAAGGTTTAATATATTTATCTCTTATGTTATTGAAGAAAGGACACACTAGAACAAAGTGTTATTCGTCTTCTACAACATTCATATTGCACAGACGACAAATTCTATTATTCCTGTCAATATTATGGTATCTGCCCGTTTCTATAAAGAGATTATGGGAAGATAATCTGTATTTACTTAAAATATGTTTGCATTTCAAGGCAATAGGTTTCTGAAGATAAGGTTGTAAGCAATAATTATTAACAACGAATTTGTATAACAGACATTTTGGAGAATTGTTGAATACAGCATACATAGATTGGATAAATTGATCAGTCATTCTCTGTTTGAATAGTGATATAAATGTATTGCGATTTTCTACATTTTGATTATACCATATGTGACCAAAACCATTAGTATGAAGCAGGTCTCTTATTTGACTAACCCAGTTAACAGAACGTGGTTTTCTTATGCACTCGTCATATAGGGTGTTATAACACTCTTTCAAAATACAGTTATCTGTATTCAACAAATTTATCCAATATTTAACCATATGGATGTTCCTACTTATGTACAAAGGTGATCTACCTAATTCAAAATAGACCATCATATTAGTAGTGCTCCTTTTCACGCCTAAAATACGTTTACAGAATTGTAAATGTAGGATCTTGTGACTATTTGCTTTGTTAAAACCCCAAACTTCACAGCCATACTTTAAAATACTACTAACATATGTATCAAACAGTGATAGTAATGTTTCTGCATTTAAGAAATAGTTACTAGTTTTACCAAATAGAAGCCATAGCTTTTCTACCTTTATTACCTATGTCCACCTTTCTTCAGGTTTCACATTTCCACCTTTTCTGAATAATACAATTTTACTTTTATTAATATTTACTTTTAAATTCCATTTGTTTGAGTATATATACAAAGTGTCTAACATACTCTGCAATTCAGGCGCACTTTCGGAAAACAATACTGTATCATCGGCATACATCAGTAGACAGAGATGAAACATATTTAACTGGTATAGTCGGTCGGTGGAATTTAACAGTTCCATTTCTAGATCGTTAACAAATAAAGAAAACAAGAATGGCGAAAGAGCTTCTCCTTGAATTAGACCGGATTTGTACCAGAAGGATTCAGATATATTTCCCTGATATTTCACACATGATTTTATCTGACCATACATTGATTTTAAACATTTACAAGCTTACTATTTAATCCTAATTTATAAATTTTTAGCCACAATGCCTTATGCTCAACTGTATCAAATGCTTTACTAAAGTCAATGAAAGCACAATAGTCTTTTCTTACTGCCAAGTGTCATAGTTATAAGACTCTGCAGAGCAAAAATAGCGTCAATTGACAAGGGCCCGGGCAAATTTCATGCAGGGGAATTGTCTATTGCTGGCTGTTGGCATGTTGAAAACCATAAATCGAAAATAATATTTTATGCAATGAAAGACGGCAAAATACTATCCCCAGATGACAGGAAATCGTATCTATATGAGCTTTTATTTTCAAAATGTTCCGGGTGAGATTAGCCCACTGGCCGCACATATTTAGGCCTATGATCATCTAGGCCCTACTACTTCAGCGTGACCGGTGCCGCAGATCATGAGATAGATTATGGTTAACTTTATTTAAATCAACTATTAAATGCCAGAAAAGAAGCACCTTTTGTGACTTAAGATTTACAAAATATTCCGGTGCGAGAGGGGGCGAACCCCTCTCGAGCTCACACACCCTCGTGGTCTTCGTCCACTCGTTTGTGAGGCCCAAGGCCTCACATGTCCGCCAACCTGGTCGCATAACAGTTGGTTTAACAGTATCCCCATATCCCGGGGATACCAGAATTTAATTTTGGATACCAGACTTCAAGAACCCAGTATCCCACCGGGATACCATATAATACTAAATTCTCAGGTGGGATACCAGATTTTGAAATGTTAGTATCCAACTGGGATACTGCCCCAAAATTTTAATCTCGAACACTGCTACAATGTAGTGTATCTACAAGGAGTAACTGAATAACACTACAATGTGATGTATCTACAATTATAAGTAACAATGTAAAATAACAATACATTCCAACTGAATAACAGTACAGTGCAATGTAACAACATTCACAGGACTCGAGTACCTGTGCAAGGAAAAACACTCATTTAATTCTATTTATTTTATGTCTTTCTGTCATATGCTTGCTGCTATTCAGCCTATATTATAGGGCTATGAGACATGGAGGGAAAACACAAGTCGAATGTGCGCAATGGCATTATTTCGCATCCATATTCAGCGCTGGAATGAAGATGCATAGTGCTATTTTATTTTATTCCTTAGTCTCATTAACTATCGTCTAGTATAACTGTCGGGTACTCGGGTCCGGGTCAAGTTTGACCCTTGAGTACTCGAGTTCAATATTATGTCCAAGAAAAAAGAAAGAAATGTTTTATTTAACGACGCACTCAACACATTTTATTTACGGTTATATGGCGTCAGACATATGGTTAAGGACCACACAGATTTTGATAGGAAACCCGCTGTCGCCACTACATAGGCTACTCTTCCGATTAGCAGCAGGGGATCTTTTATTTGCGCTTCCCACAGGCAGGATAGCACAAACCATGGCCTTTGTTGAACCAGTTATGGATCACTGGTCGGTGCAAGTGGTTTACACCTACCCACTGAGCCTTGCGGAGCACTCACTCAGGGTTTGGAGTCCGTATCTGGATTAAAAATCCCATGCCTCGACTGGGATCCAAACCCAGTACCTACCAGCCTGTAGACCGATGGCCTAACCACTACGCCACCGAGGCCGGTATATTATGTCCAATATATATATATATATATTGGACTCCTGGAGGCTATAGTATCTACGTGAAAAAAATATTGGACAACACTAGAATGTAATGTACGGTAGAAGCCATCTTCATAAATCAAGGCTAATATTCGTTCCTCGTATTCAGCCTTGATACATGTCAATCTAATTAAAATTAGCTCCACTATTACATGTGGATCTAACACCAGCCAGTTGGAGCTCATGTCCACCAATCAAAACCTTACTTGCAGAATCCTGCCAGTGATTTAAAAATAATTTGAAAACATTCCGAATTATCCTGAGGGTATACGACATGTTTCGTGTGAATTACGAATGCCTTAAAACATGTTTTATTTTATAAAATAAATAATTTGTAATGTAAAACTGAAGACTGATTTAGTTTGTTTAGTTTTTTTAAT
Organism: Gigantopelta aegis; assembly: GCF_016097555.1. Classification (NCBI taxonomy): domain Eukaryota; kingdom Metazoa; phylum Mollusca; class Gastropoda; order Neomphalida; family Peltospiridae; genus Gigantopelta; species Gigantopelta aegis. The sequence goes on along the minus strand of NC_054712.1, from coordinate 11,063,628 downwards.
AAATAAACAAACAATTTGTAATGTAAAATTGAAGACTGATAACCCATCCCGTACGTATTGGTATGGTTCGCTGTACTGCGGCCATTAAATAGACTCGCCCGATATTTTTAGAATTTGTATGCTCCCAAATAACGTTATAAAAGGCGAAGTGTGATTGGTCAATATTTAAATTATTATTTACAGACGAAATGTTACCTGGACATTGGGGACTACGCAGTGTTGTTAGTTTTAAAACACTGGCAGGATTCTGCAAGTAAGGTTTTGATTGGTGGACATGAGCTCCAACTGGCTGGTGTTAGATCCACATGTAATAGTGGAGCTAATTTTAATTAGATTGGATACATGTCGTCAAGAAATCGTGCCACAAAATGCTTAAATTTCATTGGATGCGATGAGATCTGATTGCAACGAATCGCAACGCTCCTTATAGATTCCCTTGTTAAACAAAGATGGCAGCGTCAGCGTCCGGCGGTTAATTTTTTAATATTGCTTTCAAGATTGTCACATGTTACCGATGCTGTGATTGGTCAGCGATGTCATCGTGTAAGGGACATAATTGGTGTTACAAATTTTCTTCCAATAGAGGGCGCTAGTAGTGGATATCAGTAATCTTGACTACATGTATCAAGGCTGAATACGAGGAACGAATATTAGCCTTGATTTATGAAGATGGGTAGAAGCAAGTAGACATTGGGAGGGGGCTGTGCATAGCAAAGTTCGGGGTATGCTCTCCCTTAAAATTTTGAAAAATAGATTTCTTGAAATGCAATTTCCTGCATTCTGTAAGTAAAATTCATCTCTGCCTTAAAGAGACACACCCTAGTTACGGCTAGTTGTTAACCATTACGGCGTTGTTTTTCGCTATTAAACCCATTTTTTCACAAATAAAATTGCACTTTACTTACCGTTTATTATTTAGAATATACATTTCCATTCACCTGAAGTTTTTTTTGGTAATCCTGGTAATCCTGGTTTTTGTAATACCACAAAATGCATTTTTCGTATTTCTGAAAAACGGGCGCACGTTTGAGAAAAAACCGTTGAGCAGACAAGGTCTAATCTATTTTTAGACGAGATATTTCCATTTCAATGTCACAGACGTTGGTATACCACGTGACCGTTATCATTTTGGTTCGGTTTGTTTTCTCGTGCACGGTTCGCGCAATCAACATCCGGTTTGTTGTTGTTCATTTGTGAGATTTTTCTTCACAGTTCGTGAACATTTTCAGTAACAATAAAGTTCAGACAAGTAAGTATCTTAATATAAAACGTTACAAACCCTTAAAACCAATAATTTTGCTAAGTCCTACGATATCTGGAGAGGGAATACAACCAGGACAGAACAGTTGGAACATGTCCAGGAGAGGTGAAAAGAACGCACCCCAAGTCTGTGAAATTTGTCGTGACGTAGGCATTGTTGTGCTTCGAGCGACATCTACCGGTGACATCAGAATACAAACTTTCAAAATTATTTCAAGCAATTGGGACATGGGGATTCCCATGGTATTTATCGATATAAAACCTGCTTTTTCACTCCATTTGATAAAAACGTGATCTAAGTGTGTTACAGGTTTGTAGATTAACCAAATTATAATTTATTTTCGCTGGATGGAACTAGGGTGTGCGGCTTTAAGATTTACTACCAATAATATATATATATATATATATATATATATATATATATATATATATATATATATATATATATATGTATATATATATATATACGCCATCGACGTCCCCAAACTGTGTTCACCTAACGACAAAAACGCGAATACGATATTTACGGAAATACTATTCTACATTTTTCAGCTACAATACGTGAAACAAAATAAATTGCATTCAAGTAACGTAAAAATCAACAATGTGGACGTTAAACAAATCCATTCTAATAAATAAAAGCGAAACACCCTCCGATAAACAGGAAAGGGTGCGACGTTTCTAACTGCTTTCAGGCGCATGCGTTTGCAAAAAGTATCGTACTGCGCATGTGCGGTTCATAATTTTTCATTTTTAAGGCAACCACATAAAAAAATATATGTTTCTTAATTATGCACAGTTGCCGAACACTTAATTTATTAATTTTTTTTAAAGGAAAAATTCAATTTGTCACGCTTTCTTGTCCGGTCCGCGTTTTATCAACACACATCGCTCACACTTGATGACAATACTGATAGGCATTACGTTCATACCTGCGAATAGTTTGTAAAATATCTTTTTTTTTTAATGAATTGATTCTAAATTAACACAATTTATATACTCAAAATTATTTACAACTGTTATGAATGGATTATGAATACTATTCACTACAATAGAGGCACAAACATGTAGCATACCTTTTGCAGATCGAATATAATAATTGAAAACAAATTCTAACAACAGGGGTCTTAAAAATCGTAAAAATTTAATTCTTTGGCCTTGTTGATCTGGCACGTGTGAGGTCATGTGACACGCACCGAATGTTAATTCATCTTTCTCTATTTTAAGTCAATTTCATGTGAACCCGATATCGGTAATTTTAAGGAATAAACAAAAACGATTTAGTAAAATTAATGGTTTTAGGGGTTTGTAAAGTTTTGTATTTAGATATTTACTTTTCTCAACTTCATTGTTTATTAAAATGTTCCTGAACTATGAAGAAAAACCTCATAAATGAACGACATGCCGATGACAACAAATCGGATGCTCATTGTGCGAACCGTGCACGAGAAAACAAAGTGAACGGAATTTGAAGCGTAATGCAGTTAGGGACGTTGACGTTATATATATATATATATATATATATATATATATATATATATATATATAAATTTGATTCAGAATTATTGAGGGGGCTAGAGCCCCCCCCCCCCCCATCCCCCTGCTCCGCCGTGCCTGTACATGCAAACAATTGGATAACAGTACTATGTAGTGTACCTACAGAAACAATTGGACAACACGATAATATAAGGTACCTGCATATGTATGTGTAATCAGTTAGACAACACTACAATATAGTGTACCCCTGTGTGGAAAGAATTAAACAGCGACTCACTGAGTGAGTGCAATGTATTGTATCTACGTGAAATCAAGTGGAAAACAATGCAAATTAGGGCACTTTGGAAAGAATTAAACAGCGATTACTAGAGCTGTAACTAGTCAGGAGGGATGTAGAAAGTGTGGTTCTCCTAAGAAAAATATGCCTTAATGTGCCCCGTGCACTAAGCTGTAACGACACGGGAGGTCGCGATACGATACGTATCCTGATACCTGATACTTAGCTTTTCTCATCCAGCATCGATAATTAAACTGTTTAGTTCAAGTTTATGAAACATGATAACCTAATGTTTAGGACTTCCAGGAACTGATACGATACTGTATCGCCGTATAGTTACAGCTTCAGTGATTACGACGGGACATAAATAAATATTATCTGCAACTGTGTGAAGAAATTCAAAAAGCGACTGCAGCAGGCTGTCCAGCGATGCTACGTTTCCTACTTTTAGGTCTGTGTCCTACTTCCCTACGTTTTCTTCAAAATACCTACTTTTTTATGTTTTGCTTTGTCACATGCGATTTCAAAATACTGTAAATTGCTATAAAAGCGTACATATCGCTTGTGTTATTATAGAAGTCAACACTTGTCGGAAAATTAGTTTTAGCGGCAAGATACTTCTCCCAATTTGGGGCACCAATCGATCTCAACATATTATTGTACACATATAATATTGTATACTATACTATAGGCAGTCCCCAATGAAGTAAACTGTGGGAACATTTCACAGGCATGTTAAAATATGTTTTAAGTGCAACCGGAGGGGACTATAGGTTTTATCTCCATCATGTCTGTATGTATGTCTGTCCGTCTTACACATATATTTATATATATAGTTTTCTAGAGCTTTTTCCCCACACTTTTGTGTATATAGCTTTATCATGCACTGTTTGACGTTCATGGCGATTTACTAATGTTTCACAAAGTTATGGCCCTTGAACTTGGGAGATACGAAAAAATAACATTCTTGGTTGGCAGCAAGTTCCATGACGTGATATTATCTGTCCGAATTTCTGGCACTCAAGTGTTATTTTGGAAAACAAAAAAGTGCAGTCACATACTGAGGACCACATAAAAAATGTTTAAGTACCGTTATGTAAATATCACTTTTTGGATTTCATACATTCATGTACCCAGTATGAACAGGAGTAATGTTTTTACGTGCTGTTCCAATCCTACGTTTCCCTTCTACTTTTGCTACCGGGTACCTTTTCTATATTTACATTCCTACTTTTGTCCAACTTTTTCACGAGGGTGTGTTGGATAGCCTGCTACACCATAACTAAGTGTGTGTGTGCCAAAAAATTTAGCAGGGACGGGTCTACACTATATTTCTACTTATTTCCGTGCTTATATCAAATTAAGATTCATGTAAACTGTCCTGGGCAAACACCTCAGCTATCTGGGCTGTTTGTCCAGGACAGTGAGTTAGTTGTTAGTGAGAGAGAATAGGGTGTAGTGGTCTTACACCTACCCACGGAGTCATTAAAACTTGCTCGGGGTGGGAGCCAGTACCGAGCTGCGAACTGTGTACCTACCAGCCTTATGTCTGATATGGCTTAACCACGACACCACTGAGGCCGGTTGGGTCTACACTGTCTAAACCAACGTTTATAGGGGAGCCGAGTCATGCACCAAGAGGAAAATATATTGTGAAACAAGTAACGTACCTAAACAGGGAGGTGTACACGTGTTTCGATCCTCGAAACCCTACCGCTCCACATGCGTCTGATAACAAACATATGTGATTGGAATTAAACAGAAACTACTAATTACCCATGTGAAAGGAATTATACACTATTTGTAATTCCTCTTTGGCCGGTCTAGCGCCGACGCGAACCAGGATAGCAAGGTACTCTTGGGACGACACATACTTTAAGCCAAGTTCTTCTTTGCCACATAGGTGTTTTGATAAACCTAAATTGAGAGAACGAAAAAGAGAAGATAATTAATAACAATACACACACACACACGTATATGACAAGTTAAAAGTCCTATATCAAAGTTGCAATAATGGCGGTTTCCGCAATTTGTTTTTATTAATTTTTGTTTTGAAACATAAATTTTATACCGTTATCTATATGCCTAAATAATTAGTTGTTTGGGTTTTTTTTTTTTTTTTTTTTAACTGAGGAATCTTGAGAGTGTGTCACACGCATTAACTAGTGACGTTACTGTTTTAGAAGTTAGGTCAGAGACCCAATACCAAAATGACCTGATTCACTGTACTCATGTCTGGACCTAAAAAAAGAAGAAGTCAAAACGTTGAATTTAAAAAACTCGGTCGAAAAGGTTTTACAGTGATTTGAGCAATTTAGACGGGCAGCCAAACATAAAGTGCGTCGGACTATTTACAAAAAAACCAAAACAAAATTATTATTTTTTTGAACTACAGCCAAAAAGTTTAAAGTCCGGCTAGGCCCTTAACTGGAGGCGAAGGTTCTTGAAGAGGTTGGCGGCGGAACTCATGGCGTGTTGATGCGCTGCTCGACTTTATACTTCGGAAGGAAGCCACTCAGGTTGACGTAGCAAGTTGAGATGACTCTTCGGTAATCCTCTTGGAGTACCAGCTTGCGAATGCGATGGATTACAGTATTTTCCATGTCTGGCTTGAGCATAGCTTGTCGAAACAGCCTATTCCGCACACACGTCACGTAGAGGCTGTTGTTAAAAATTCAAGGCCATGATTTGGTACTTTCCTCTGCCTGACGGTAATGGTCTCCAGGAAGTCTCCTTGATCGGTATGACCATCTAGGAGGAATCAGTAAAGTACCCCTGGATCGCATTGTGGTATTGTCGCGGCAGCTTGTGAAACACGATCGTCCAAGGAGAAATGGTAGGTTTCAGCGACGCCTTTTCTGACACCTTCCTCTTCTTAGGTTCACGATGCGCGTCAACAACGGGTGGAGACGCAGGTGGACTGTCAACAATCATGTGCTCAATATCCATCTGCGCTGTTGCTGCTGCTGAAGGGACCGCCACTCTCAGTGGAGCTGACAGCTTTGCCCCCCCCCCCTCGCCACTCCTGGCGTGGGCATTCGAGTTGAGGGGGGGCGACGAAGCAGAAGGGCCTGCCTCCGGCAGTTGAGCTGCTGGTTTTTGTCCCGCCCTTGAGTCGCCCTTGCCGGTTTCGACTTCTTCTTGGAAACAGGTGGGACTGCCGGGTTTGCCGGCTTCCCCACCCCCCCCCCCCTACATTGGGCCGCCTTCGCCTACTGGTGAATCTTCTAGGCCTGTTGTGACTGTAGATAATTGTCGAGTTACCATCGTGTTGAACACGAAAGAGAGAGAGAGAGAGAGAGAGAGAGAGAGAGAGAGAGAGAGAGAGAGAGAGAGAGAGAGAGAGAGAGAGAGAGATACTGTCACATTGACGGAACACAACTCCATTGCTGCAGAGATCGAGTAGGAATGTTGTCAAGTGAATGACGTTTTAAAATTATTATTCTAGAGTTAATTATGGTAAAGATTATGTGTGGGATCAATTAATTTGTAGCTATTTTTGTTACAAAGAAATGTGAAAATAACGAAATATCGTAATTTCAACTTTGACAGAACCTTTAAGTATTTTCCCTAAAAATGTGGCACGGCATGATTCAATCAATCATCAATCAATCATTTATTTCCGTATATGAATTATACAGAACATTTTTAATAATATCAACAGCAAGAAAAGAAAAACAAGACATGTTATAATGGTTACAATAGCCCAGCACAATTATAATTTATATACTAGTAACAATATTTAACAAGTGACAATGTCATTAGGTAGGAGGTCTAGCAACTGAAAGTAGAAGACGTCTTTGTTCATACATCTCATAGGAACACTTCCCTATGATTGGGGCAGTGTGTGCCGGTGGTATAAAGAATAGTTTCTCAGTGTCTGTTAATTGAGTAAATGTTGAGTTTAGTTGGTATATTTTTTTATATAGTATATTTCTGCGTTTTGTAAGGCCTTGACATTTTATTAAAACGTGTAATTCATCTTCATCACCAGAGTTCGAGATTTTACATATCATTTTATGTTGTCAAGGTATGTTGCATGTTTGTAGAGGTGGTCAATACGTTTATTGTAAAGTAGTTTCTTTGATGTATATATATTGTGTTTATAGTACTGTTGGTGATTGCTTTATAACTATGTTGAGATATGATTTTTAAAATGTACAGCGTTCGTGGCCATGGGCTTTGGCAGAGAAGTATCAATCCCATTTTTATCATACATCATGTTGAGATAGTTGTGCCAGCTTTTTCTGTTGGCGTCTAACCCTTTGCTGCATTGTACAGCATCGATAAGAATTTTCCGTGTATCACATAGATTTTCCAAATGTGCCCAGTACTTAATGTACCTGATGTTACATACCTACTTTAGGATACTACCTAATACCAAAAATTACACTGAGATACCAAAAGTAGACGAATAAACCTAAAATGTTCAAAAGCTATGTTTTGTTCCAAAATATCCAAATTAGGGGTATGGTTGAACTTTGCCAAAATATGTGTGTTCCCAAACAACCACCATATTACGAAGTAATGATATATTCCAATGCAGTGGTTCCTTGCGAAGATTTTGAGGGGTCAAATGTTACTCTGGGAGTTTTCATTTGTGAAATATTTACAAAAACGTACAATGTGAATTCTGAACTCCAAGCAATTTCGACCACTTTTTCACTACATTTAACATATTCTGTGTCATTATATCAATATTTTGATAAATAACCCCCACAAATGTTCTATATTTCTATTACTATATTAGTTGGCATCCAGTATGCAAATTACTGGCACTCTGTGGTCCTTAAAAAACATATTTATTCCAATTTCAGCAAATATCACATTTTTTGGCGAAGCGAAGCGGGCGTATAATAACATTTCGGGTGATAACACAGATGGCCTAGAGTTATACACTGCTATCACCTTTTTTTCATATCTAGGGACATATATCTTGCTAAAAATCACAATGAGCCTTACTCCATCTGTATGGTACCGACCGGTCAATTGGGGGGTGGGGGGGGGGGGGGGGGGGGGGGGGGTCTGGCTCATAGCCTAATCATAGTTTTATGAATATCCAGGATTAACGGGTGCCTACTAAGTTCGCTTTTGCAAGCAATATTTATAGTTTTTCCCCACTTGGAGTGTGAATTTCCAAAATTTATGATGAAGTTGTTTGAAGGGCTCGTTTTCCATTGTATCAAAGAATTCGGTGTAATGTTTCTTCATGATTCCACTGAAGTCGCCTCTCCATATTTCACAGTTATATAAAACATTTGGTTTTACAAGGGCATCAAATAATTTGTTGTAGATTATTGGAGGTGGTGAGCTACCAAAAAACCCTGATATTGATTGTGAAGAGAGCTTTTAAAGCTTTGTTTAATAAGTTTATTTTAGTACTAGTAAACTGTCCTGATGCATCCAAGATAAGTATATTCTTGTGTTTTATTTAGTTTATTATCCCTACAATAGAATTTGCTGTCCAGTATTGTTTTTTGTTATGGTCATAACGTTTGATTTCCCAATGTTTATAGTAAAATATCATGCTGAGCAAAACTCATTCAGTGTTTAAACAATTTTGAAGGCTGTCTGCCAACTGTGAGAGACGAGAGAGGTCGTCAGCCCATAGCAAGTGAGAAAGATTTTCGTTATGTAAATTAATAGGGTCACATGTTTTGGGGGAAAATAAGAGATCATTAAGAAAATTATTAGAAAGGGATGGGCTGAGATTATCCCCTTGTCGAATTCCTTTGTTAGAAGTGAACGTGAATGTTAATCCGTTATTGCATTTTAGTGCAGTTTCATGCCAATGCCAAAGGAGTTAACGTGCACATTCAGAGGAAGCTGTTGTAGCGCACACCTGTCTTGGGGCACAAGAACCGGCCTCTGTCCAGGACAGGAAAGGATGGGGTGGGGTGGGGTGGGGGGTGGGGGTGGGTGAAGGAGGGACCGCCTGCACTGGCAGGTAACCGTAGTTGGTAACAGGCGAGAGGTGATATGGTGCTATGTATTTTGGAAAGAAAGAAATGTTTTATTTAACGACGCACTCAACACACTCTATTTTACGGTTATATGGCGTCAGACATATGGGCAAGGACCACACAGATTTTGAGAAGAAACCCGCTGTCGCCACTACATGGGCTACTCTTCCGATTGGCAGCAAGGGATCTTTTATTTGCGCTTCCCACAGGCAGGATAGCACAAACCATGGCCTTTGTTGAACCAGTTATGGATCACTGGTCGGTGCAAGTGGTTTACACCTACCCATTGAGCCTTGCGGAGCACTCACTCAGGGTTTGGAGTCGGTATCTGGATTAAAAATCCCATGCCTCGACTGAGATCCGAACCCAGTACCTACCAGCCTGTAGACCGATGGCCTGCCACGACGCCACCGAGGCCGGTATGTATTTTGGAATGTCCCGTAGGATTAAGCCAAAGAGAATTGGTGCGCATTTTAATGAAGGAGATTTGGCGCAATTTTGATGGTCGTTCTAATGTGAATGGTGGAGAGCTACGTATAGGTTTGGAATTTAGTAGGCCGAGAGCTCGTAATTAAGACCTCGTATGGACTGTACATGCTCTTAACCTCCCCCCCCCCCCCCCCCCTCTCTCTCTCTCTCTCTCTCTCTCTCTATATATATATAGGTTACAAACTACACATAGAATGATTCATTATCATAATTTATGCAAAATACGTGTTCAGGACCAGACGTAACTATTATAAATACCAGAGTTTAAAACCACAAACGATATTTCAGTGGATGTGTTTTGTAACAATGTATGCAGACGATTTCAGGAAACCTTCTTTTTTTGTGAGGTGTAGAACTCACACAAAAGCTAATTATGATAATTCATGATACCATGACTCACTATTTATAATATATACTATGGGTTTTTTTGTTTTTTTTTGTACAACTATTAATTTGGTACTTCTAAAAATACCATTGGTTCCTAGTATATACTAGTACCGCTATTTATTTCAGTAAATCTGATTCACAAAACTAATATGTCTGCACAAGGCAGGGTCCAAATGAATCAAAGACAATGTCATGGCGGTATACATGCTCCCATAAATCACTATCGCGTGCTTCATCTGTAAAAGGACACCACGTCATCAGGCTCAAACTCACCCTGGTATTGGGTAAAACACAAACAGAAAATACTAGTAGTTATCATGTCTCGTCAAAAAACTTCGATCATCATTATAATGTGTATATGTTTTCCTCATACTACCCGGTACTTCAGAATATTTAGTTTCGGAAAATCTACCACGACTGTGCAATACAGCAGTGATCAAACCAAAGACACGGCTCACGTCAGTGCGTGAAGGGACAAAATGAGAAAGTTTATAACATTTGTCTCGCACAAATAACCAATAGGTTGTTAACATGTCAGCTGAGACAGTGGAGTCCAGACACTACATGCAAATGGCCAGCTGTCAAATCTTCAGAGGAAGGTTTAACAATGGGTGTAGCTGAAGACATATACTTGATTAATCGTATTACTACTCACAAATAAAAACAATACCATATATGTAAGTAAGGGTTTAAGTAAAACGTAACGCAATAGGTGCAAAGGTGCTTGATGCGCTGTCGGTGGGCCCATTGGGCTATTTATCATTCCAGCCAGTGCACCAAGACTGGTATATCAAAGGCCGTGGTATGTACTATCCTGTCTGTGGGATGGTGCATATAAAATACCCCTTGCTACTAATGAACAAAATGTAGCGGGTTTCCTCTCTAAGACGAAATGTCAAAATTACAACATTTTTGCCATCCAATAGCCGATGATTAATAAATCAATGTGCTCTAGTTGTGTCGTTAACAAAACAAACTTTAAAAATAGGTGCAGCAAAAGGTGTGGAACATCAACTAAACAGGAAGAATTTAGTGAGAAAGTGTATTGGGATATTTTATACTTCCAAGCTATGTTAGGATGTGACACAATTTTAAGGATACATGGTAGAAAAATTGCGTCCCTGAAAGAATGCAGATGTAATGTTTCGAAGTCATGTGAAAGTCTGAGTGTTAGTTCTATAAAAGAAGATTCTAATTATGCAGGAGATAATAATTTATTTAATATGTGTACTGGAGTTTCTGGACGGTATTAGAATTAGAAAGTGCAAATCGTAAAAACCGCACCATCTGCAGCTGAAGGTGTATTATTAAGGCAACACTTTTTTTTTTTTTAGGATTACGTTTTTTTTTTTTTTAAGGAGGCAATGTCGGAGGATGGAATAAAAATAAAAATAAAATTCACCCAATTCCTGTTATTTTTATTTTTTTTGTATTACGGATCTTTTCAGTAAGACAACCGATTTCAGTCAACACGTTGTTTTGTGACGTATATTGGCCATACTGAATGCGTTTGGTCTAAATTCCGAACTTGTCGACAGATGAAATGAAATTTCAGCAAAGTTGGAGTTGGGTATAAATTAAAGTATTAACACCATTCAAAACATACTTTGTACTACTTTTAATAAAAATCCATCAAGATAAAATTTAAATAAACATATTAATTAATTATTGAACGATTCTTCGGCACTCCGTTTCAGATGGGATTGAATTCCACTTTTCTATATACCACTCCACTCCAGGTTGCACCGCACCAAATAAAATACTTCCGGATCGAAGCTGAAAGTGCACCGACAAAATCTTACGGAGTTGGAATTGGATGGGCTTGTAAATACTGATTTAGCTTTATATTTCAAGGCTTGTATTTTTATTTATTTCGTATTTCCCGACACCGCCACTGTAAAAATCATAAGTAGGCGGGAAAATAAAATGAAAAATTGGCTGAAAACTGAATTTTATTGCACCGCCACTGTAAAAATCATAAGTAGGCGGGAAAAGAAAATGAAAAATTGGCTGAAAACTGAATTTTATTGCACCGCCACTTTAAAAATCATAAGTAGGCGGGAAAATAAAATGAAAAATTGACTGAAAACTAAATAAAAAAAAAAAATAAAAAAATTAATTTTGGCAAAATTAACGTCGGCGGATCCGTAATCCGAAAAAAAAAGAGAAAAAAAGTGTGGCCTAAGTGGACATTTGGAAATAAAGAGAACATTCGATTCCATTGAACTAGTATGGCTGATGGCTCGGGAGAAGCTAATGGATGTCTGTTATAACAAGAAGAGACCAGCTCCAGACAGTTTAGTATAAGCAAATGTAAAGCAGTTGTCAAGCAACACAATACACACGAACCACCCTCCCCCCTCCAAAAAAACAAAACAAACCCCAACGCCCCCCCCCCCCCCGAAACCCCCACCAAAAAAACATGCACTCTCCTACTAATTTGCCATGAGACAAGACGTGTCGACTTGCGCTCTCGAGCTGCCCCCCCCCCCCACCTGGGGGGAATGATTGCCTGTTTTGGGGCTCTGGTGGAGTACGCGACTCGGAAAAGAGGAAGAAGAAACGTGCGCCAGCGGCGGTCCCGTCTGCGTCGCCGCCCCCACCACGACCAAACCGGAAGGATCGACCGGAGGCGACTCGTCGTCCAACCGAACCTACTGAACAGATGCGGCAGGTGGAGTAGCCAACGAATGCACCGCGGCCAGCATCAACCGTTCCTGCCCGTCGTCCGTCTGCGTCGAGACCCCCCCCCCCCCCCCCCCCCCCCCCGCGACGGCGACTTTGGATGTTGGAGTTGCCAAGCGGAAGGCCGTGACCTCCCGAGGACCAACCAGCCAAGACGCGGCCTTCTGCTTCCGCCCGGGACGACTGGAAGCTCGCGGCCGGCAAGATCAAAGGCCAGTACTCCAAGTACTAAGTGGGCGACGTCTCCGATCCCGACAGACTGCCAGGCGGGATCTTCGAGGAGAACTTCAAGACCTTCCCGGATGGCCACCAGATCGCCATCCACACCACGGAGCTACGGGGAGTGGGGCAAGCCCTAGTGGTCACTTCGCGCCGGGATGGACTTTATCGACAGAGAATCCTCTAAAAGGACATGGACAACTACACCGTCCACAGGATTATGAAGATCATCGCCGGCGCCCAGTACCTACACCTAGTGACCTGCTTGCGGACCCACAGCTACAGGTAGTTGGTGCCTCACTTCAACGAGGATTACATCATCGCCTCCCCGTAGCCGCCAACCTCTCTTAGGACAGGTAACCTCCTTTTCTGGGCTTAGTTGGACTTTAAAAAAATTTGGCCGTGGCTCAAAATTCTTATGTTTATTTTTTTATAAATAGTCCAACGCACTTTACTTTTGCGCCCGTTCAATTGCTCAAATCACCTTAAAACCTTTTAGGCCGAGCAGTCAAATATATTTTTGGTTTTAATTTCTTAGTCCGGACATGATTGGGATGCAGATTATTCTCCGTAGACTTAGGCTTTTTAGACTTTACTAAAAAAAATTATTCCAAATTCCGCCCGCTTCAAACTTACCCCCCCCCCCCCCCCCCCCCTTCCTCCTTACCCGGATTTAGTCACTGGCGAAAGTCAGAGATTAAGCCCGTGATAGGCGTGCGTGAATCTCTCGTGACACATATGCACGTTAAAACTTTACCCGACCCGACCAAAAACATGGAATAGAGTGTTTTGTGATGAGTGTTTAATTCTGGGGGTTTAGCTGTATGAATTCTGATCAAATGGACCTCAAAAAGAATTACCATTAGTTATAACTCAGTAGATAATATTTTTAATAAAATAGTAATTTCACGGGTTTTTTTTTTCACAGTACAACTTCAAGTTAGGAGATAAGAAAATATGTTTTCCTGACTGCGTTTTTTTGTGTGTTTTTTTGCAATGCCTGATGATAATGATGAAATTTGGTATATTGCTTTATTATATACTGCTACAGATTAAGTTTAACTTTCATTACAATTTACTAATTTTTACAGAGTTATGACCCTTAAACTTAGAAGATACAAACATTTATTGGGATGTCTTGGTTTAGCAGTACTCTCTGAATGCTTGTTGAATATATTTAAACATTATTAATGAAAGTAACCTAATGGAATGTCAACGGCAATTAAATTTGTGAATTTGGGTTTATAATAAACGTACGAGACGAAGGGTGGTGGTGGTGGTGGTGTGTGTTTGTGTGTGTGTACACATCCTCAAAATAGGGCAAAAGAACTAAGAAAATATTTGGGCAAAATGAGCTGGCCTGAAACTTTTTTACTATATATTGCCATCCTTCTACCCATAATGTTAGCTGTAACCCGTGTAAAAATGTGTAATGATTCGTTTGCAAACCTATATAGCGGTTTGGTAGTAATGCTAATATGAATAAATGTTATTCAGATTTGTGCATTTTCATTTAATTCGGGCAAATATCAGGCTGCCCACCTACAATAATGGGAGCCCGTACGCTTATGACAGCCGGGATCGCAATATGATGTTATACAGACATTTTGGGATTCCATATCAGTCTTATGCTTCATATCTAAAATCAGGGATTTGCGGAAACATGAAATCGTAGTGCTAAAATCGCAACCTGGTCAACCCTGACAAAGAACATAAACAAACGTTTGGCTTCTTTCGACTTTCCATCATACATCTGCACCCAGTCAATGCACTCGTCGTCTCTCTCTAAATCGAGTTTAGTAAATTGGACCATCAACATCTGAGACTTCGGAGCTCTTAAGGTCATAGGACATTCCAAATTAGGTTGGTGAGCCACCGAGCGACTAAATTTCAGTATTCCCGCCGTCTTTTTGCTGTTGACCTCGAACGTTTTTCCGCAGAACTCATCGATGTATTCTGTAAACAAAAAGCCATTAATTGATTGAAAACATTTTAGTGTACAAAGAACATAAGAATCGGGCACAACTTTGACAACTTACGAGCCTCTCTTCTATATATACACCTGGAAAAACGTTAAGCACCCTCTGAGAAAATGAGTTATAATATGTCACAAATAATTGCAAATGTTATATCAGGGGTGATTATCACCAGTGGTGTTCCATACAAATAATGCGACTGTTCATGCGTGACGGTTACAACTGAATTTACTGTGACAGGCAAGCGCAGCATGCCTCCCATGCTTTTTCTAAAATACAGTATATTCACGCACCAACTCTGGGTATTTAACTCTGCTGTATTGCACAGTTCAATCATTCACTGCGAACATGGCACGAAGGAGGGTATCAGAAGCACAAAGATGGCAGATAACAGGAATGCATTCAACAGGGGTGTCCTTCAAAGCTATTGGGCATCAACCTGGCTACCATCATACAGTCATCAGTCGACTGGTAAGGAAACATGGGCAAACCAATGATGTGGTGGACCTTGCTCGGTCCGGACGACGTCATGTGACATCACTGCACGAAGACAGGGCACTGCTGCGTTTTGTACAACGACAGCCTTTTGCATCAAGTTCTGTCCTAAAGCGTCAATGGCTGCCCAATCGACGTCTGTCCTCAGTACATTTGAGATGTCCTGGAACCAGTTATCCCTCATTTCGACAACCACACACTCGCCACAAGGCCTTTGTACATGGATGACAACGCTAGATCCCATCGTTCCCGGGCAGTAACAGCCTACCTCCAAAACAACGCTGTAACCACTCTGCCTTGGCCAGTCATGAGTCCTGATTTGAATCCGCTGGAGCACATTTGGGACACCACTGGGCGTCGTATACAGCCAATGGGCCACCTGTACAGAGTGTACAGGAATTGGAAGCAGCTTTGCATCGGGAGTGGCAGCAGTTGCCCCTTCAACGATCCCGATGTTTAACTGGATGGATGAGGCGGATGTTGGAGGCAGTCATCCGGACACATGGAGGATTTACTCGCTACTGAACCTTTGAACTAAGGATGTAATCTAGATACTCGAAGTAACATTTTTACTCTCAAATAACCACCTTAAATTGTTTTATGAACTCTGCAACTCCGTACTTTGAAGTGATATGTATTTGGTCTTAAGCAGTACCGGTGATTATGCGACAATATAGTGATTAAAAAATCCGAAATCTAATACAATTGTTCTGTTTTCTTATTGCCAATGGGTTGTTGTTACAAATCAAATTAGTTTTTCGCAGCTCTTTTGCCAGTGATGTCTTGGTGACACTTGTTTTATTAGTCATTGTAAAACTCCATGGGGGTGCTTAACTTTTCTCCATACAATATACATGGCGACCTATATTATATAGCTGTAAATATAAATTACATGTAACAGTCAAGGATAACCATTGGAAGGAAATATATTATATACAACAGAATATGAAAGAAAGAAAAAAAAAAGGAAAAGAAAGTGATGCAAAGGTTTACACAAATAGTACTTCACGTGCAGTCAAACTCGCTATCACACTTACAAATAAAGCTATTCATTGAACAGCACTTGAAACACTTTGACAAATAATTTAAAAAATGAAAAAGAAAAGAAAAAGGAAAGGCCTACTGTGTCGTCATATTATTGCATCTTGAAGTGTTAACAATAATGTTGTTACATGTACACCTGTATGCATGAGCTGATTCAAATGAACATGCGTAATATTGAGCTTTCCCATGAACTAACTTGTTATTTACGCATACACGTGGTTATAAATACATGTACAGCTTACAAACGCGGTAATGTTGTATTTGGACAAGTTGATCAATCAATGGGACGAGTTGAGACAATGTTTGACTCTAGGTTGACAATGAATAGAATAGAATAGATGTTTAACGACGCCCCAGCACGAACAATACATCGGCTATTCAGGGGCGTCGGGCGCAATTAAAAGTTGGTACGGCCATGAAAGCAATGTACGCATGTATATGATATTTCTTCTATGCGAGCACCATAGGCGCAAAGCCACACTAGGGGTGTCTGGGGGCATGCCCACCCCTACCCCCGAATTTTTTGTTTTGAAGTCGTGCTGAAATAGTGCAATTTCTGCTCATTAAATGAAGAACTTTTCCTGTCAAATTATGCCGTATGTAGTATAATATTTAAAGAAACTTTGAAGAGCAATCTATTAATTTTAGAGATGTACAACATAAAAATGTGATCGTCGTTCGCAAATTTATATATCTTATCCAAATCCTATCTGCTGGCTATAACTCTTGATCAGTTAAATACATCTTTTTCCAAAACAAAACAAATTCTGTTTTTGACTTCTGCATTTGGTGAGATACATGACTTGGTAAATTGAATTTACCAAACAGTTGCAATCTGTTCTTGGAGTCAGATACAAATGCGTTTGTTACTTTAACAAAGTCTAACGTATCAGTGTCTTCATTGAGAACATGTATCACCATCAAATGATTCAGACGCAATTGTGTTGGTGTAGTACGCAGGTACGTTTTGACACGCCTCAAGACGTTCAAGGTCCGCTCACTGGTTGCGGTTTTATTTATTTTTTTGCTGGTATAACCAAAACCAATTTCACCCATTCATTTATCTTGAAGAAGGATCCTGCACCTCAATGTGACCACTGTCACTGTACTCTGATTTTGGTGGAGTGTACTCATATCAAAGAAACTCGAAAAGATATATTTGAACAACGAAATGTGATGGAATCATTGGATTCCATCCAGAACTTATATTACAGTTTCTACGTGATACTGACTTTTATTCTAAATTTTAATTGTATCTATCTGTGATATTTGTATTTTTTGCAGTTCTTTACACTGTTTTAATTTAACTGTTGAATTTTGATGTTGATCATCACTTTGTTTGCATATACCATAGTTTGACACCCAATAGCCGATGCATTTTTCGTGCAGGATTTTCGAATGAGCTCTTTGGCGATTTAATAATAAAATATTTTGGCGATTTGGCGAACGACAGCTTAAACACTGGGTATGCATATTCAACGATATATAATGTGGTATGCATATTCAACGATATATAATGTGGTATGCATATTCAACGATATATAATGCACATTATTGCTTTATATCAACAAGTATATTATTATATTTAATTAATAAAACAGTTAAATGTGATGGCTATTATATATAACGAGCACAGCCATTTTGTTCCATTCCATTGAATACACACCCTCTGGCGAGCTGGTGGTTACCTAATACTTAGCATGTCATGTCAGGAATTAGTCTTAGAACTGATGAAACAAAGCGTACCTGATTTTTGTGGATGCATCGCAATGTTCTGCAATACTATCCATCCCAGTAAGCCAGCAATAAGTATATATTATTTTTCAATACAAAATAAATCACCATTGTCAAGGTGTCGAAATAACTATTAGGCGTATTCCCTGGGATGGTACAAAATGGCTGTGCCCTTTATATATAATAGCCGTCACATTTAACCGTTTTATTAATTAACCCTTTAATCGGTCTATTCTGTTAGTTGCCTCTACCTGTCAGTGTTTCTGCTAGAAAGAAATTTTTGGGTATGGCGCTATGGAATTGGATGCAACCACAGTCAACAGGGGGTATGGGGGGCCTCCCCCAGAAAGAAAATGGGTTAAGTTTAATGTTAGGGTTAAGAGTAATTAATTTTGTTAATTAAAAAAAACAAAAAAACTAACAATCTGCCAAAAATGTTTGGTATGGTGCCATACCAGTTTTACCCTCTGGCAGAAACCCTGGGTATTTTGTATTATTACCTGTCGCCCCATAAATGGTAATTGACTAACTGGACATAGTTTATTACTGACCGGCCTCGGTGGCATCGTGGTTAGGCCATCGGTCTACAGGCTGGTAGGTACTGGGTTCGGATCCCAGTCGAGGCATGGGATTTTTAATACAGATACCGACTCCAAACCCTGAGTGAGTGCTCCGCAAGGCTCAATGGGTAGGTGTAAACCACTTGCACCGACCAGTGATCTATAACTGGTTCAACAAAGGCCATGGTTTGTGTTATCCTGCCTGTGGGAAGTGCAAATAAAAGATCCCTTGCTGCCTGTCGTAAAAGATTAGCCTATGTGGCGACAGGGGGTTTCCTCTAAAAACAGTGTCAGAATGACCATAATATTATGTTTGTCGTCCAATAGCCGATGATAAGATAAACAAATCAATGTGCTCTAGTGGCGTCGTTAAATAAAACAAAGTTTACTTTACTTTTTAGTTTATTACTGTAAATAGTTCTGTGAAACTATTAATTAAGTAGACTTTCCCATTTTGTTTTGGCTTCGTACACAATAAATTAGCATATTATATCACCGTAATTTCACTTGAAATCCATATTTCGTAAAAGGTACAATTTTTTAATCACAAGAATTTCTTCAAACACATTCAGGTATATTAGTAATGTTCAAACAAAAACATTTCAGTAGCAACTTTGCATTGAAATATTTCCAGCATTCTTAAAATGGAAACGTCGTGTACTCAGTTTATGGTTATTGTAAGGTCTCACAACACAGATGTCATCTGCCATTAAAATCCATGTTAAATTGCCCAACTTCAAATGAACATTGCCAACAGGATGGGTTCTCGTTGGCACTAACAGCATACACCATTGCGATAATGATTATTTATTTTCACTCCAAAATTATGAACATTTCCATCTCAGTTTTTTGCTATACGACCGCATCGGGCTGTAGTACCGATCCGAACAGGTGGTTTATCAACCGATTCACTCCGGCTGTCTATTACGTTATACACCCATGTCCAAAAAGTCAATATTACAAAACATGGGCAAGATACAGGAATAAGGCTTAGCATTAAACATACATATTGTTTTAATTCTTCCCCAATTCCTAGAAGTGAATATGCGAATCACAACGTGTGTCACAAGTAGGAACTATAGTGAATGAACGAACTCTCACCCAGAAATGAACTGTGTAGTGACGTCATTGGAATACGGACGTCATTCAAATTCAAAGTTAGCTATATTATTACAATGCTTCACCACATTAA
Source organism: Gigantopelta aegis (assembly GCF_016097555.1). Lineage (NCBI taxonomy): Eukaryota > Metazoa > Mollusca > Gastropoda > Neomphalida > Peltospiridae > Gigantopelta > Gigantopelta aegis. The sequence goes on along the minus strand of NC_054712.1, from coordinate 11,043,850 downwards.
AATAAAAACTGGTCTACTAACCTTGACCCGTGTCAAAATTCCATAACAGATCCGTATATTTTTATTTTTCATAATTCTGGACAAAATATGTTTAAATTTTAAAAGATAAATGGAATAAAAAACAAAACAACCGTTTGTCAATTAGGCCTATATCATATCCAAAAATTACCGTTGGATATGTTTTATTTATTTTGTAGGATGCCAAAACAAGGGTTCTAATAGTGACTGTCGTGGACATTAATAAATGAATAACGGACGATCCTATAAAATTTGAAAATGGTCAAATGTCAAATTGTTAATCCAAGGTCAGCTAATAGACCATAGTTCTAAATTGCTATTATTCAATATTCAGATTACAAATACACCGTTTTTGTTCAGTGCACCACTACTAAATTGTTTATTATTATTAATTCATGTTACTTACCTGTAAAATAAGTGGCACTACTGCCACATCGAAATAGAACAGCTAAAATCAACAAAAAGGGTATTTTTAACGCCATTTCTGTTGTTCTGTTCGACAAATTCCTCCACTGTTTAGACCTATTTATACTCTTTCTCACATAGAGCATCTCTCCTTTTTTTTTCATAGTTCTAAATATGATTTTTCTCGACAGTCAAAATATAATGTTTTTATATTATTATTATTATTATTATTGTTGATTTTGAAATATATTGCTGCAACTCCCCCCCCCCCCCCCCCCCCCCCCCCCCCCCCCGTTTCCAATGTTATTTTTTTTTAGTTTTTAAAGCGGCAGTATCCGGAATATTTTTATTATTTAAGCATATAGAACAGAAAATCCAATTATGTTTGGTGCATATATGACGCCGCATTGATTTCACTACGCTGGCTTATCCAGGTCAAAAACAAAGCCAGTATTTTGAAAGTGGGACACTTTTGACGGGCTCCTACCGATATCGGTTTTCATTGGCTTATCACAAGTGTGGAATTCCCCAACAAGGGATCACGCGAGATTTCGCAATTTTTGAACAAATTTAACTGTCTTGGTTGAGGGGTCATCTCATATCTCCAAAACATATTTATATCCATAGAGGTATGGTACAACGCCTTTCCAGGGGTCGGTGGGTGAAATTTTGACAGTGGCCAGCTGTTGGCATACGCAGTACATGTAAGGGGGTGTTACTAATTACGCAACGCTCTAGGGGTAGAGGAAGAGGGTACTGTGTTCGATTTACGTAACATTTTTCAAGACTATATGCTATTTTTATTCATTACTTAGACCTAAATAGGTGTTTTTTGGAAATGCGCGGTCAGTCTAGGATCGATCCCCATCGGCGGGTATATAAAAGACAATGGTATGTGATATCCTGTCTGTGGGATGGTACATATAAACGATCCCTTGTTTCGACCTCCAATACCCTTCCCCTGCACATGCACCCGATTCCTCTCTAAGATTATATGTCAAAATTATCAAATGTTAGACATCCAACAGCAGATGGAAGGAAGGATTTGATATGTTTTATTTAACGACGCACTCAACACATTTTATTTACGATTGTATGGCGTCGGATGATTATTAAATCAATATGCTCTAACTTTGACGTCGTTAAAGAACACCCCCCCCCACCCCCCTAACTTTACCCTTTCCAAACGAAAGAATATTTCTTTGAATTTGTCAATTTTAACACGTAAAATTAAGAAGTGAAAACGTTCATTGTCTACTTTAGTATATTTTATTTTAAAAATATATACATGATTAATGTGTTACTAGTATACAAACTAAACTTTGAAAGTTCTACTAACACTTTATAAAATATTAATTCTGAAATAGGAAGGTACGATTGTCGATAATACGTTGTCAAGATCAAACCGGTTTTAACGAAAGACTCTAATACCATATCCTCGACCGAACGTTCTTCGTACAGCGCAAGATTTCTCTTTTAATTTTTTGAGATGAACCCTACAATTTGAAATCGGCAAACGCACGTGTTAACTGAAACTGACAACAGGCTGTCGTTTGTGCTTTGCCGAGCTATGGCGGCACAGGCGACAAAACAAGCATATACTTTTGACGATCTCCGTTCATAGCGAACACACACGAGATTTTTAAAAGTTCATCTGAGCTTGTATTTCATATTAAATTTTGTACATGATGTTATAATATGGTAACCAGAGAATGTAACTTTAAAAACTTTTAATATTTGTAGGCTAAAGCTATTTTATTTAGTTTCTTGCCTCACTGACTCACATGATCTCAGGAATTTGTTTCAATCTATAATATAATGCGCAAGACCATTTTAACACTTTCCCATCGTTCTGACCGCTTCTCCTCGTTTGATTAGCACTGCCGACGGCCTTCTTTGTACTTACCCAATGCCGCATTTCGTAAGGATCTTTTCACGCTCATGTCCCGTCGACTACAGTACACGCACCGTGTTAAATATTCTGTACAGAGATGAAAGTCCATAAATACAACCGTCATGGAGGTCGCCATATTCGTTACTTAACACAGAAGTGACTATATAGGCCTACACGGCGGTCGTGTATATAGCCTCGGCTAATGAGGCTTGACTATACACACGGCTGACATATTTTTGGGGAAAAGTCCAGTGTGAGACAACCATTTGAACTTTCCTATGTTACCATGGGTTACATCTAGTTCAAATATAATATAAATATTTAAATATTGTCTTGAGTTTCGTGATTTTCTGCTTGCAGCTGTATGTTTAATCTTTGCAGCAAATATGTTATGGTATTCGATTTTTTAATGATTTTTTTCGACTATATCCGCGAACACATTATCTTAATGTTCTAAAGTAAATCTATAACAAATTATTATTTATCAACGCATCGTTTCATGGGCGGATCCAGGAAATAGTTTTAGGGGGGGGGGGGGACCAAAAAAGAAGGGCACATTGACTCGTCAAAAGGGCACCTTACTACAAGTTTTGATATTTACAATTAATATGAATTCCTACAGTTCTACGTCATAATATACTAGCAATAATGAAGTAAATTGGCGTCACTCGCGTTAGAACCTCAATGGGGCCCCATTGAGACTCAATAACACAGACACATATCTGCAAGCTTGCGCATGTACACGAAAATCTTGATTTCATTTACCTACAATATAATTATTGTTTACTTAAAAAAAAAAAAATTCTACAAACAAAAAGGGCACTTGGACATTTTGAGGGCACTTGAACAATTTTTTTTTGGGGGGGGACGCGTCCCCCTGGTCCCCCCCCCCCTTGGATCCGCCCATGCGTTTTTAAATACTCGTTTGAAATTGTTCAAGATCTACGAGACTGACAGGGATGATGCAATCTTCTTCCTAATTCACACCATGTAGTAAACCCCCCCCCCCCAAAAAAAAAAAACCCCACCCCAAAACAACACAGGTAAATAAAATAACCAGTCCATTATGTTTATAACATATAGCTGCTTCAAAATATCTCAAAAATTGGGTGGAATAGTTGTGGATATAATTTGCTTTTATCTGATACAAAACATGAATGGCCGAGGATGTTACTAAAGCAAAAATTATAATCATATGGGTTTCATTCAGAATTTTTTTTTTATCTATGTCTATCTATGTGTGTGTGGGGGAGGGGGGGGGGGGGTGATCTTGAAGGTCATGGGATATTGCTCTCCCAAATCACACCTCTCGTTTCCCACCACATTTTATATTTGTCGTGGAAAAGACTCAAAGACAATGTGGTCCTCCCATGTGGTCCCCCCACCCCCACCCCCCACCCCACCACACCCCCAAATATAAAATTTAACACTTTCCCATCGTTCTGACCGCTTCTCCTCGTTTGATTAGCACTGCCGACGGCCTTCTTTGTACTTACCCAATGCCGCATTTCGTAAGGATCTTTTCACGCTCATGTCCCGTCGACTACAGTACACGCACCGTGTTAAATATTCTGTACAGAGATGAAAGTCCATAAATACAACCGTCATGGAGGTCGCCATATTCGTTACTTAACACAGAAGTGACTATATAGGCCTACACGGCGGTCGTGTATATAGCCTCGGCTAATGAGGCTTGACTATACACACGGCTGACATATTTTTGGGGAAAAGTCCAGTGTGAGACCACCATTTGAACTTTCCTATGTTACCATGGGTTACATCTAGTTCAAATATAATATAAATATTTAAATATTGTCTTGAGTTTCGTGATTTTCTGCTTGCAGCTGTATGTTTAATCTTTGCAGCAAATATGTTATGGTATTCGATTTTTTTATGATTTTTTTCGACTATATCCGCGAACACATTATCTTAATGTTCTAAAGTAAATCTATAACAAATTATTATTTATCAACGCATCGTTTCATGGGCGGATCCAGGAAATATTTTTAGGGGGGGGGGGGACCAAAAAAGAAGGGCACATTGACTCGTCAAAAGGGCACGTTACTACAAGTTTTGATATTTACAATTAATATGAATTCCTACAGTTCTACGTCATAATATACTAGCAATAATGAAGTAAATTGGCGTCACTCGCGTTAGAACCTCAATGGGGCCCCATTGAGACTCAATAACACAGACACATATCTGCAAGCTTGCGCATGTACACGAAAATCTTGATTTCATTTATCTACAATATAATTATTGTTTACTTAAAAAAAAAAAAATTCTACAAACAAAAAGGGCACTTGGACATTTTGAGGGCACTTGAACAATTTTTGGGGGGGACGCGTCCCCCTGGTCCCCCCCCCTTGGATCCGCCCATGCGTTTTTAAATACTCGTTTGAAATTGTTCAAGATCTACGAGACTGACAGGGATGATGCAATCTTCTTCCTAATTCACACCATGTGGTAAACCCCCCCCCCCCCAAAAAAAAAAAAAAAAAAAAAAACCCCACCCCAAAACAACACAGGTAAATAAAATAACCAGTCCATTATGTTTATAACATATAGCTGCTTCAAAATATCTCAAAAATTGGGTGGAATAGTTGTGGATATAATTTGCTTTTATCTGATACAAAACATGAATGGCCGAGGATGTTACTAAAGCAAAAATTATAATCATATGGGTTTCATTCAGAAGAAAAAAAAAAAATCTATGTCTATCTATGTGTGTGTGGGGGAGGGGGGGGGGGTGATCTTGAAGGTCATGGGATATTGCTCTCCCAAATCACACCTCTCGTTTCCCACCACATTTTATATTTGTCGTGGAAAAGACTCAAAGACAATGTGGTCCTCCCATGTGGTCCCCCCCACCCCACCCCCCACCCCACCACACCCCCAAATATAAAATTCTGTCTAAGTATAATTTAACCCAATCCTGATCGGTCCTTGCGGTATATCACCAATCTTAACATGCGATGTTTCGTGTGTGCAGCATGCATCACACATAATTCAGGGGTCGCGTTAAGATGCGTCCATGCGTCTCTGAACGTATGGAAAGCAGACTTGGACGCCTGCTCATCACCACAAGTGATAATAAAACCGTCCCAGTTTATTTTCAAAGACGCATTCCAGACGCATGTTTATTCCATTATTTCATCATCACCACGTCCTAAGTGATCTGAACGCATGGAATCAGTTAGCCAAGTCCATCCGTCACTCATAATCCTGCCATGATATCCGCTATCGTTCAAACTATAAACCTATTGTAAAAAATGAGTGAAAATCACTTTCTTCTCCTGATCGTCTGGTGGAATTGTGGGAATGGCAAGACGAGTCTATATTTTGAAAGGTAGGCCTATAGAGTACGCTTCGGTTGATTACGGTTTACTCTCTCAGGCCGAAATGCCATCGGAAATCCTCAGGTGGCCAATGTACGTCACAATCAATGGCGTTTCCGTAAGCAGAACACGGGCTCCGCTACTAACACCGGAGCCGTGTTAAAGGACACACCTTAGTTACGGCTAGTTGTTAACCATTACGGCGTTGTTTTTCGCTATTAAACCCATTTTTTTCACAAATAAAATTGCACTTTACTTACTGTTTATTATTTAGAATATACATTTCCATTCACCTGAAGTGTTTTTTGGTAATCCTGGTAATCCTGGTTTGTAATACCACAAAATACATTTTTCTTATTTCTTAAAAATAGACGCACGTTTGAGAAAAAACCGTTGAGCAGACAAGGTCTAATGTATTTTTAGAGGGGATATTTCCATTTCAATGTCACAGACGTTGGTATACCACGTGACCGTTATCATTCTGGTTCGGTTTGTTTTCTCGTGCACGGTTCGCGCAATCAACATCCGATTTGTTGTTCATTTGTGAGAATTTTCTTCACAGTTCGTGAACATTTTCAGTAACAATAAAGTTCAGACAAGTAAGTGTCTCAATACAAAACGTTACAAACCCTTAAAACCAATAATTTTGCTAAGTCTTACGATATCTGGAGAGGGGATACAACCAGGACAGAACAGTTGGAACATGTCCAGGAGAGGTGAAAAGAACGCACCTCTGTGAAATTTGTCGTGACGTAGGCATTGTTGTGCTTCGAGCGACATGTACCGGTGACATCAAAATACTAACTTTCAAAATTATTTCAAGCAATTGGGACATGGGGATTCCTATGGTATTTAACCAAATTATAATTTATTTTCGCTGGATGGAACTAGGGTGTGCGGCTTTAACAGTCGACGTGTACCTTACTATAGTGCAAAGATGAAATGTCACAATAACTTAATAATTGCGACCAATATTTCAGCAAACTACATCAATATATCACTATACGTCTGAACTTTAGGTATTTTGTGGATTTGTTTAATTATTTATTTAAACCATTAACACGACTATCGAAATTAAAGTCTAAAAAATGACGTCATTATGACGTAGATTGGCCACACTGATATTGGGCAATCGTAAATCCTCGTGACTTCTGTGGAAACAGAACCGAGTATAGCTATACAGTTTACTGAATGTAAATCTAAATTAGATATACATCACTAATTGTTTATTTTGATAACAAATAAATAACCTATTACAACATAATATTAATACGACAACCAAGAGAGTAACAAGCATCGCACCCCTATTTGGAAATTGGACTTGCCCGATATCAGACCTAGAAACAATCATGGCCGCCAAAGTTGTTCGCTTCGAACGATACAAAACGCAAGGCTGTATAAGGCGTAGATATTGTCCGTCTTGACTGAAGCTATGGAAACGTGTTCTTAAAGGAAACATGTCACGTAAACCATATTTGGAACCAACCATGTACAATTAATTATAAATTGAATCACCTAAAAAAAAAATTTATAAAAAATTAATTACTTAAAATATCTCCATAAAAGAACCCCAGATACGAGCTCTTAGCGGAAATTGCCGATCTTTAATGAGCAGGGCAATCACGAGGTCCGTGACGTCAGAGACGCGTCGCTTGATCTGAAGCCTTACACTTAAAAGCATTAGTCCGTACCACTCATAAAGAATCTAAGACTTGCACAGCTTACCAAAACAATGAGTGTTCGTTCGCAAAACGTTTTGCCTTATCAATATGAGCTGTTAGTAAATGAAGAAAGACACACATTTACTTACAACAGTGATACTGATGAAAAAACGGATAGCGAGTCGGAGGGTGGAGAAACTGATGGTGCCAGACCAGACCGGTCGACCAATTTACAGCCCGGAGCCCGAAAGTAACCCGGAGACAAAACCAAAACTCGGATGCTAATGCCGAGGTGTATACTGTTCATATTTAGCATAAAGATACACCTCGATATGATGTATTTAAATATGTAAAAAATATAAATGTAGGACAAACATTTTTTGGTGGGTTTTTTTTTTTTTTTAGAAAATATCGCATTTTTTATGTTCGGGCTGTACATAATGAAATCTGTATGCACAGTGTAAACAAACGCTCTAATTTACGACAAGGCGCTTCACTTTCATTAACCTGGCTTGTAAAACAACATAAATGACTTGAGAGTATAATCAACTTTTAAACTAAATATATTTCTATTTGCATCAATAGAACGAAATGGGGTTATAGTATTTTTCTCTCATAAAAAAGTAGCATATTATTAGGCCTATTGGTAGGGTGCGTTAGAGTAAAAACGACCACTCACGATACCCAAGTGATATTTTCTTTTCTTTGGTACTACGTAATTGGTCAGTTTTGTAATTTTCGATGGGAAAGTCTACTTAATCAAGGGTTTTACAGCATTATTTACAGTAATGAAGCAGGGCGGCTGATAATGTCCATTAACATTGTACTATAGTCGCGATAGGTTACGCCACAATACCCTGTGATCTTAAAAAAACTGGCACGTATTTTGTACGTATGTCTAGACCGTGGTAATCACTTACCTGGTCGATACCCTGCAATATACACCTGCCAATCAGGAATCACATGTGCAGGCCACGGAAAGAAAGGACCAATTAACTAAAACAACACTCCGATTCTCAAGTCAGCCCGTGGATGAAACATAATAGTTATTTCGACACCGACAGTAGTGGTTTATTTTGTATTGAACTTCGTGTTGCTTTGGGGCTTCGGGCGATGAGGAACGTTTTTGTGACGTATTCCGCCCGAAGATTAAAAACATTATTTAAAATTATTATTGTTTTCTACACGTTTTTTAAAAACATATTTAAATACATCGTACTGAGATGTATCCTCATGCCAAATCCCATGTTTGTATATGCCATATTTAATTACTTGTTGACGTTTCCTTCTTCGGACGGTGAATACAGATTTTGTTATGTAGGCCTACAGCCCTAACATGAAAAATCTTCTTTTTTTTCCAAAAAAATAAATAAATAAAACATTCTAAATTTTTTTTTTAACATATATAAATACATCATGCTGAGGTGTATCTTTGTGCCAAATATGTACAATGTACACCTCGGCATTCGCAACCGAGTACTGTTTTTGTCTCCGGGTAACGTTCGGGCTCCGGGCTGTAAATAGGCTGACACCAAAGTACTATGCGGTGTTGGTGTCCAATCTTTTCTTTTGCGATAAAATACACGCGTCTTTCTTCGGATACAATCCTTTGGAAAACCATAAAAAGACAATCCCGATCGTTTAAACTGTTTATTTTTACACCCAAAGGCCGCGCAGTACGGCACTGTTGGACTGAAAAGATCGTAAGCCCCTTACTCCATATATAAACAGTTAACAACAATGGAAGAGTACAGCGGCTCTGACGTCACTTCCCTTTTTTTCCGAATGCTCACGAAGAAATATGCATAAATCGTACTTTGATACTGATTAGCGTAATTTCTTCATTTTAAGTTAACTACACGTATTTTATTGTTATAAAGTTATTTGTATATTATTTTTATATCATTTTTCTTTTAAAATGAGCTATAATATGGTCTCGTGTCATGTTTCCTTTAAGCTGTTATTTCCGGAAAAAAAATATGAGCAAATGAGTCCACTGGAAAAAAATTGACTCCTGGGGGGAAATCCTTAAAGGGACATTCCTGAGTTCGCTGCATTGTAAGATGTTTCCGACTAATAAAATATATCTACGATTAAACTTACATATTAAATATATTTTTCTGTTTTAGAATATCGGTGTCTGTATATTCAATGTGTTTCTGGTCGTCTTAATATTTGTAAGAAGTCCAAACTGGATTTTGTCTTCAAATAATTTCGTATGTACGAAAAAATTATATGTCTAGAAATAAAATGAAATTTAACCTAGTATAAATATTAGAACGATCAGAAACACGTTTAATATACAGCCACTAATATGCAGAAAAAAATTTGATATGTAATTACAATCGCCTAATCGGTAAAAAGTATTTGTTAGTCGATAACATCTTAAAAAGTGCAGCAAACTCAGGAATGTCCCTTTAATGCTACCCCTGTATATATTATATAAAACTTGAATTACCAAATCCAGTTAATACATACATGTGTATTTAGTTTACAAAATATGATCCATGAAGGCAACCGACTACGGCCAAATCTGTGATGACCATATAGTCCAAACACTTACTTATACATATTATATTTAAAAGAAAAGCAAGCTAGCTGAATCACAAGACATTGCATGTAGGCTATATAACATTTAGTATACCGGTACAACACTTAAAGGTCAACATTTATCAAAAACGTAATTCACTATTGTTTGGTATCTACGTATACCTTATACAATATATATGAAGTATCAATAAAATAATTTTTTAAACATTTACCCTTTTTTAATATATTCGCAATAAAAAGTCGCGTTTTTCCCATCGCTCGAAGAGCCACGTCACGTGACCCCGTGACGCGCGAAACGGCATAATAAAGCGTGATTCGCAGCCTTTCAAACATTAATTTTTACTGGGAAGGTGGAACACGTGCATTTTTAAAACGCGTAAATTTTATTATATGAATTGAATTGTATGGATGGAATATTCTTTTGGAGATAGTTTTAAAATGTAAAATATAGTGAACAATTGTTTAGTGTTTGGATGTATGAAAGCAGCAGTTTTTTCTAACTTTAAACAAACCGACAATCACAGGGTTTGCATGGAAGTGGTTCTTAAACAGAACCCGTGCGTAATGGAAAGGACCATCACGATGGGATAAGATCTGCAGTGACCACTTCATCCCTGGGGATTACGACAATTATTTAAGGTGGTCGATAAATATGACACCTGTTTTGTTTTGTTAGTTTTTTTAAACATATCTGTTCCAAGCCTGACACAACAAACAAGAAACCACGACGAGCACAAGCTAAACTAGAGCTCAAAATGGGGAGGGGGCGGGGAGGGTACCAGAGCAGGGGCGGCAGTGTAAAATATAGTGGTACGACTCTTCTTTCAAATTCAGTTGAGGACATTTTCACAGATACAATAAATATAACCCACAAGTGTTAGGCCATACGCCGTCCCTGCAGCGGCGTAGGGAGGGGGCCTACGGGAACCTACCCCCACCCCCATCAAACTTAAAAAAAAAAAAAAAAACGATTAAATTTTATAAAATCATATATACACATGTATATACATAGTGTGGGTTCCTCCTCCCCCCCCCCCCCCCCCCCCCCCCAATCCCAATATAAAATCCTGCCTACGCCAGTGGAGGGTACCAAACCTAGAACGATAAAACATATGGGGCTTGTATTTCATAATTAAATACAAACATTTTGTGCACATTCATATTAACTGATTATTAGCAGACGTCAAAAGGTTGCGATTTGCTTTTACCAACGCCTAAAATCTGAGCCATTTTCTTTGGTCAAACTTCTCTCGTTTTTATCAAATGTGGTTTATCAAGTCTTTTAACCAATTTATGTATACTTCTAGGCAAACAGAAGAAGAAAACAACATATTTAGTTAACTGGTTCCAATATAAAATATATAATGGCATACTTTTTTGATATGGAGGTTTGTGTAAATTTCCGATATTTAAGGGTAGGGTTAACATAATGCCATATACAATTAAACGTTTTAATGGTGGGATTATATATTACCACACAAATTGAAGGTAGTAGCATGAAGTAATGACTGATATATTGCTACATGATTAGTTGATCAAGTAGGTCACCAGAGGTCAAAAGGTCATATAAATGAGTAAAACCCTGAAAGGTATGAAATGAACATCTTGGGCAAGAAAGGGGTTGGGGTGAGGGTGGGGAGGGAGAGAGCACGAGCAGCCTGGGCCCAATTTCACTAAATATCGTAAGCCTAGATTTGCACGTAAATGTAAATCTACGACTAAACCACAATTTGTATTACTGTTATAGTACAACAAATATAGTTAGAAGTACGCATATTTCGTTTCCCTTTGTCCATAAAATGCTCCATAGTCCGTGATGATGTAATTTTCTTCGTTAAATAGATGCCAAACACTTGTAAACGTATGACTGATATAACTCATAGCAGCAGACGTAAACTTACGATGTTTTGTGAAATTGGCCCCAGGGTCGGTACGGGCAGTGGCGTTCGTTCCAGCAGAGACACATAATATTTAAAAACACAGTGTCAATTGGCAGGATTCGAATTCTGAATATCTTCTGGCGCAAAATCATAACCAGTGAAGGACTCCATAAACAAACCTCCACACAATCATTGGTATCGGAGATCAAGCACCGATGGACCCCTCCTGGAAAAAGGAAACGAGGAAGACCGAAAGAAACATGGAGGAGGAGAGTAGAGAAGGAAATTCGAGAGGGCGGTCTGAGCTGGGAGATGCTGGAGAAGCTGGCAAAAGACAGGCAGCTTTGGCGATCTCTGGTTACAGCCTCGTGTGCTTCTTAGCACGAAGGGGATTAAGTAAATAAGTGAGTAAGTAAGAACCCACTGCACCTTTCTAGTAAATTGAATGAGATCAATAAATGAATGTTTAGCAAAACAGCACACACATACTGATCGGCTATTGAGATACTCTTGTTTGTATGGATGAAGTTACGTGTAACGTTGACATTAACAGGTGCTGAGGCCATTTTACAATTTATCACTCACTGCGTGTTTTACTTTTTTATTTCTCCGCCAAGTAATAGGTTTTGTGTTTATAATTTTCCCAGTACGAGTTCTTTGTAAAACGAATGAAAATTTCTGCTGGAAAATTGCCCAGTCTTATACCAGAGATGTAGAAATTTGCCTTTAGGTACTTTTCTTGATACGTTTGCCAAGGTTTTTTTCCCAATATAAGTGATTTCATATTTTACTTTATCATTTACGACTTTTATTTCACCATTTTATAATGCAGGGCGTAGCTAGGAATTTTGTTTTGTGATTTGGGAGGGGGGGGGGGGGGGGCGGGCACATGAATACTTGGAACCAACAAGTGTGACATGCGCAAAACACTAGGACGTTCGTGCCCCAAACCCTCCCCCCCCCCCTCCTCCTCCTCTGGACATTTTGAAATCTAGAGGCTCTGAAATACCATTTCAGGGAGGTTACGTACTTAAAACATCGATATTAAATAACCAGTAAATTGTCATGTTATTCGTATTTAAATTTTACGGATTTATTATTAAATAAAACATTTCCTTCCATAGCAATCCAAAAAGTTAATACGCGTGCACATACTCCAGCTACACAGAGCAATGCTTTATATTTTGATCTGACATAAAAATATCGTATGTATTTATCAAAAGGAAGTAAATGTTATTATACAGGGCCGTAGCTAGTAGAAGGGCAAGAGGGCAGATACTCTTTTTTGGGGGGTGGAGTGTGTGTGTTGGTGAACGTTTAAAATCTCAAGTTCGGTAAAAGATCATAGATATTCAGGCAAAACTTAACTGGCCTGAAACCATGTATGTCCATCATTTTACCCACAATATTAGTTATAATCAATGTAAAAATGCATAATGATTCGTTTGCAACCCTATATAGTTACCTGTTATCAGTTTTAAATCCTGTTCAGGACGAATGGAGAATAATAATAATAATAATAATAATTATTATTATTAGGCCTATTATTATTAGTATTATTATTGCACTTGTCATATCTTGGACGTTGAATTTTCTTGCGATCTTCGTCCTGCAATTATTAGTTCAGATCTGGTACATATATTGACTAAAGAATTGGTCATAAATACCGGGTTTTCGATTACAAAGTCAGTTAAAATTTAAATATTTTTCATGTATATGAACTTTCTACGCACATTGCACGAAGAATGCTAAAAATGCCTTCTCAGAAAACTTGAAAATTAAATAACTCTATAAAACACACAAGTGCGGGAGATGGGTAATCATGGGTAATACCTCCAAATTTACGGCTGGAATAAAATTGATACATGGTCGATTTATTTTTTTGCCGCACGGTTAGCACCCGTATCAGTGGAAAGAAAGAAAGAAATGTTTTATTTAACGACGCACTCAACACATTTTATTTACGGTTATATGGCGTCAGACATATGGTTAAGGACCACACAGATTTTGAGAGGAAACCCGCTGTCGCCATTACATGGGCTACTCTTTCCGATTAATAGCAAGGGATCTTTTATATGTGCTTCCCACAGGCAGGACAGCACACACCATGACCTTTGTTGAACCAGTTATGGATCACTGGTCGGTGCAAATGGTTTACACCTACCCATTGAGCCTTGCGGAGCACTCACTCAGGGTTCGGAGTCGGTATCTGGATTAAAAATCCCATGCCTCAACTGGGATCCGAACCCAGTACCTACCAGCCTGTAGACCGATGGCCTAACCACTACACCACCGAGGCCGGTCAATGGAAAGACGTCAATGCAATCAACGCATTCGATTTTTACGGCTTAGCGGCAGAAGTAGCCGCGCGGGTAAAACCGCACCAATGGAAAGGCAGCCTCGTACTGGGTGTAGCATAATGAAAATACATGGTGAAAAGTGTTCAGGTTTGCTCATTTTGCCAAAAATATTTCTATTGTTTTTGCCCAAATTTGAGGATTTTCACGTTGCCCCCCACCCCCGTCTCATACGCTTATCACTGGCATGGGAAGTGCGTGTGCGTATGTGTGTGTGTGTGGGGGCACGACGTTTTAGCAGCAACGATAGTTTTATATATTTATACCCGTTTGTGTTTGTGTGTATGTGTGTGTACACAGAACACAAAGAACAAAGACATCAATATTTTCAACCTTTAATTAACAAATATAACAGCAACAAGTCAAATATAAAATAATTATTAACAACAAATCACAAAAGACAAAGTTGAAGTAAAATTCATAACACAAAAGTCAATCAATCCAACATCAGCAGCTGGTTTCCATATTGTTCACTATTAGAGCCGTTTATGATTACTGAAATCAGTCATTACTTATATTTATTATTTGTTTTAGTTAAAGTGCCGGACCCTAGTTTTTAAACACTAAGACCTATGTTTCACTATTGGCGTCGTTTATGATCACTGAAATTAGACACTGCGTATATTGTATTGTTTAGATTATCCATCTCCGTACAACCGAAGTGTTTCTGGTAATCCTCGTGTTTCTAAAATGCATTTTTCATATTTTTAAAACCACACGTGCATCTCAGAAGTAACGGTTATGAAGTTACGTTTTAGTCTATTTTTATGTGCATTTCAACGTCATGGAATCATGATTCACTCTGAGGTTTCCAAATTTGTTACAGGTTTGTAAATTAACCAAACTTAGTGTTAATGTTTACTGGTTGAAACTATAGTCTAGGTGAAAAATATGCCTTAGTGTTTTAAAGCTAGGGTCTGTCCCTTCAACAATGCACTCCAAGTGACAACACATTTTTATGTATGGTTATATGACATCCAACATGCGGTTAATTAAGGACCACATAGATTATGAGACAGAAAACCCCTGCTGCCACTCCATTCACTTCTTCTGATCTTTTATATACACCATCGCACTGAGAGGATAGCACACACCACATCCCACAGAGAGGATAGCACACACCACATCCCACAGAGAGGATAGCACACAACATCGCACAGAGAGGATAGCACACACCACACACCACAGAGAGTATAGCACACACCACATCCCACAGAGAGGATATCACACACAACATCCCACAGAGAGGATAGCACACACCACACACCACAGAGAGGATAGCACACACCACATCCCACAGATAGGATAGCACACACCACATCCCACAGAGAGGATAGCACACAACATCGCACAGAGAGGATAGCACACACCACACACCACAGAGAGTATAGCACACACCACATCCCACAGAGAGGATATCACACACAACATCCCACAGAGAGGATAGCACACACCACACACCACAGAGAGGATAGCACACACCACATCCCACAGATAGGATAGCACACACCACATCCCACAGAGGATAGGACACACCACATCCCACAGAGAGGATAGCACACACCACATCCCACAGAGAGGATAGGACACACCACATCCCACAGAGAAGATAGCACACACCACATCCCACAGAGAGGATAGCACACGCCCACATCCCACAGAGAGGATAGGACACGCCACATCCCACAGAGAGGATAGCACTCACCACATCCAACAGAGAGAATAGCACACACCGCACGCCACATAGAGGATAGCACACACCACATCCAACAGAGGATAGCACACACCACATCCCACAGAGGATAGCACACACCGCACACCACATAGAGGATATCACATACCACATCCCACAGAGGATAGCACACACCACATCCCACAGAGAGAATAGCACACACCACATCCCACAGAGGATAGAACACACCACAGAGGATAGCACACACCACATCCCACAGAGAGAATAGCACACACCACATCCCACATATAGGATAGCACACACCGCACACCATATAGAGGATAGCACACACCGCATCCCACAGAGAGGATAGCACACACCACATCCCACAGAGAGGATAGCACACGCCACATTCCACAGAGGATAGCACACATCACATAGAGGATAGCACACACCACATCCCACAGAGAGGATAGCACACACCACATCCCACACAGAGGATAGCACACACCGCACACCACATAGAGGATAGCACACACCACATCCCACATCGAGGATAGCATACACCACATCCCACATCCCACAGAGAGGATAGCACACACCACAACCTTTATTGAACCAGTTATGGAACACTGACTGGAATGAGAAATAACCCAATGGACCCTCCGACTGATATTTCATTTCTAGATCGATTGTGTATCAGATGATCACTTTACCACTGGGCTACATCCCACCGTTGATAACAAGTACAAGATAAATAACAACACACTGTAATATGTCATCCCACCGTTGATAACAAATACAAAATAAATAACAACACACTGTAATATGTCATCCCACTGTTGATAACAAGTACAAGATACATAACACACTGTAATATATCATCCCACCGTTGATAACAAGTACAAGATACATAACAACACACTGTAATATGTCATCCCACCGTTGATAACAAGTACAAGATAAATAACAACACACTGTAATATGTCATCCCACCGTTGATAACAAGTACAAGATACATAACAACACACTGTAATATGTCATCCCACCGTTGATAACAAGTACAAGATAAATAACAACACACTGTAATATATCACAAAACTGTACTATATAGTGCTAAATTCAAAGACACGTAGAAAAAAAAGAGGAAAAAAAAGGAGAGAAAATCATAAACACCAGGTAATTCATGAAAAATGTCCCTTATTTTTAAGTTCATTAACTGTCGAAGTATGCAACACTGGATATGGACAATTTACACACAATCAATTTGTGTTTTGTTTAAATTTCCACTTTGATAGACATTTTACTTTTCAAAGATGGGCAGCTGACCCCTCTGACACCCACTGTCTTCAGGGAGTTAGATTTCACCAAAGCTGAGGTAATAAAAGGTGTGCCCAAAATACGCAAGCCCAAGTTAAGTACAGACATGATAACCTCAAAACATTTCGCCACAAAATCAATAGAATGTTAATATGTAATTACATGTAGATTAAAATAACTTGAAAGCATTTCTGAATATGTACACATTTTTACCAGCTATTATTAACATTATATGGGACTAATGAGCCGAGACCCAAAATGTGATCAATTGGTACAATCCGAGGGCACCAAACTTAACTATGCTTTTTTTTGATAGGGGTATGTATCTGGATCTCAAAACAGCATATTGGATGTTTCTGCAGAGTAGCTTAAGGTAAAAAAAAAAAAGGTTTTAGTAGATCGAGGGCGTATTTTTCTAAAACATTAATAACGTGTCTATATATTAATTTGTATGTCAGTATATAGCTACACAAACTCAAATACACTTTCAAAAAACATTCATCAGGAATTCAGTTTCAACTATCCCCAGCTAATTAAGGCACTGCAACATCATGGTAATCTAAGATGGTCGCCAATGTATAAGAAAATCGTAATTTACAACAAGGAAATCGTAATTTATAACAAGGACATCGTAATTTATAACAAGGAAATCGTAATTTATAACAAGGGCATCGTAATTTATCGCATTTTACATTAACTTGAAAGATATTTTTGTTATTGAATGAATTTTATGTGCTAAGGAATTCATTTATAACGACCTCTTGCTAAATGACATATTGCACAATCATATTAGTCAAAGATGGCCACAGAAATGGCCACCTAAGAGTAATTAGTGGCCATATCTTATATTCTACATATATTCCCCAAAGGATAGTTTACACTTCAAATATAGGGTTTTCAATATGACAAGCATTTCAATTCTGGTATTCACTTTATAATGCAGAGAAATTTTACCACTGCATGAATCCAAGATTCCAAAATGGTTGCATAACAAAGAAACGACCACTGTTTAGTATCACCTAACATGGGCGTACATAGGATTTTGAAAATGGGGGTTCCAAAATAGATTGCAGAGATATTGGGTATATTTCTATGTTGAGTAAATATAATGTCAGATATATTAAATTATAAAAAAGCGATTTCGGGGGGGGGGGGGGGGGGGGGGGGGGGGGGGGTGTTCGGTCGAACCCATCGAACCCCCTCTATGTACGCCCATGCCTAAAACAATAATTTTGAAACCAAATGCTACGTTTTAAGGGTAAACCCATCCTTTTCCAAAAAAAACCCATCTACATATAAAATTGCTTGAGGTGGATCAAATAGTCCACAATGCCGACTTTGCTGTGATAAATAGCATTATGGGCATATGCACGCAAATCACCAGAGACTAGTGTTTATACGAAGAGTGACTGAAAGGTTATTGTATTAACATCAGTTATTACGACTTACCCATTTATCACAGCCAGATTGGCATTATAAGAGTTGGTCTATGCAATTAAATTTTTTCTAGATGCTTTTGTAGCCATTGTGTTGCTTTCCCCTTAGAAGACCCTGTATTTGAAGTAAAAACATATATCGTTTGAGATAATACAGAATGTAACATATGGCCACGTTTTTACTCATAACGGCCATTTTCGGGGCCATCTTGGATTTAAATGACAATGCAATATCTCATTTAGAATCGGTTGTAAATGTATTCCTTGATGAATACACAAAACTGAATACCTAACATAACAATCCTACTATAGTCGATGTAAAATGAGATAAATTTTATTGTTTTGTTCTGACTACAATAGTGGATGTAAATGATGTTGCAATGTCTTGATTAGCTGGGAGTAGTTTAATATGAATCCTCTGACCCCTAAAACACTGTCACGAACACCAACCGTTTCGTCATAGTTGATAAAGTATTGGAGATGTTTCCAGGTCCGTTTTGACAGCCATCTTGGACGCCATCTTCAATATTTCAAAATACTCAAGGATACCGAATTTACACTTCTTGTATTCTTAATCAGTACTTACGAAAGATGCAAAATTTACAAAGAACATTGTGGGTACCAACCTATAAGGTTTATACGTGCTTTAGTACCATTATATCACCCATTTTTCGGATTTCTCGACCACCTGAGTAATAAATGTTAAAAGTGTCATAACTAGGTAAAGATACTCTATTGGAAAGTCCATCATGCATTTTTATTTTGTTCTAGGGTGTACTAAAACAATTATAACAGTTTTGTTTGGTGCCCTGAGATGGTACCAATTTTTGGTCTGGCTCATGGACTAAAAAAAGACCTTTCTGTGCTCATAGGTGGTACTAAACCAAACAACATCCAGCCGGGTCAAAGTTCGAGGTGCACCAGACTTTTGATACAGCAGTTAATACCACAAATCTTGCCATTGATGATAAATGTGACAGTGTTTGTTGTCAAAACATACAGTTTCATCTTGCCAATAACTGTATGCAATTTTATTTCATCTAGTACTACTTTATGAATTAGCCTAGTGCTTGAAACATATACGCGGGCACCTGTAAAACTAAGTACTACAAATGTGTAAAACATCTGGCTATATTGAAAATGAGTCATAAAAGGTTACACTTTCTTCACTTAATACTTTGAGGTCGGGGTTGTAGTACTGATATGTATGAGTTATAATTTGGTTGATATATAATTGGTATACATGTAGTGTTTTTAACCACATATTAACATTTCATTTGGTATAGTACAACCAGAACTGACAAAATGCCTGTTGTGGTCAAATTAGTTAAATCTAATTAATAGCCCTGCAACTTATATTTTGAATTATATGTTTTGGTTTTAGAATAATAATCCTTAATAATACAAAGTACCAATATAAAGTGACGTCATCTATGTGACGTCCCCTGGCAACATCATTTTTACAATGCAGGGTTTCTGCCAGAGGGTAAAACGGGTATGGAGCCATACCCAAATTATTTAGAAGATTTTGTATTTTAAATTAACCTTTCGACAAACTTCATGACTCTTATCATTACTGTATGATTTTCTTAACCCTAACCCATTTTCTTTCTGGGGAGGCCCCCTATACCCTCTGTCGTCTGCGATTGCATTCAGCACAAACTCTGTAAATATTCAATTCCATAGTGCCATACCAAAAAATTTGTAATGAATTAATGGATATTTAATTATTGTTGAAATGTTACCATACAACTATAACACTACTGACACAGAAGTTTTTTCGTAGTAACAGTGTGGCACAAGTTGACTTATTGTAACCTGCAGTAGTAACCTATGGGTTATTGTCTTCCGTTTATACACGTTACTCGTACAGGGAACAATATTTCAATATCTTAGGTAACCGGAAGTCAGTTCATATGACTTAGATAACCGATTGTTCGGTAACATTAATATAGTTCTCAGTAATCGATGAGTTAGGCCTACCTAATCCTAAAACATTTGAACTACGGTTCTGTGCTACATTGATGGTTCAAAAACATAAACTGATACCGGTATTTGCTTTCATTACTGATATATAGTACTTTTAATTTTAGAATGTAATTGTTCCCGTAATTTTAAAGTTGCGTAACTGACATGTGAACAGAACAAACGGTTCTCGTGAAATATTGTGCCCTGCTCGTACCTGTTTACTGGCTATGAAGGGGCCTAGGGACTAATTCACTAAACTCTCGCAACTTTGCTATCTCGCAGTGCAATGCTAAAATACTTGCAAAGAGGATGCTTTGTTGTCTAGCAGAGCCTAAGACAGCTTTGTGAATTAGGCCCTTGATCTATAAACCACCACGTCTCACTAACATAGGACTAACAGTTTGTGAGAAATTGAGCTACATGTAAATGGGAAACGTAATATTGAGTTTAGTGAAAAGGTTGACACCATTGCTGCCAGAAAAAAGCAATACCTACCCGTATACCTCACCTTTTTACTTTGTAAAAACAAGATAAATCTGACTAGTTTATGACACTAGCTAGCTAAAATAGGCCTGATAATAATCCTCCTGTACCACGTTGCTGAAAAGGGAATCCTTGTGATCCTTGTTGAGAATATCCTGGAACAGGTGACTGAGGGTATCCCATAGGAGCTGGCTGAGGATATCCCATAGGAGCTGGCTGAGGGTATCCCATAGGAGCTGGCTGAGGGTATCCCATAGGAGCTGGCTGAGGATATCCTGTAGGAGCTTGCTTAGGATAATTAGCGTTTTGAAATTGCATGTTACCCTGATTGTCAAGCTGAAAGAATATACTTAATAGTTAATAATAAAGGTGTATGATTAAATGCTAAATAAGTTGTTTTCGTGTATAATAATGTTCTGAGAAAGCTTTTATGTATGCTCACAGACCTGTTTACATCAGTTGCTTTGTACAAGTAGTTTCACTTACAGTGGGGTTGCTTAATCAAAAAATCAATACCTACATGAAAAAAGCACCAAATTTGGCACACATGATACTTAGGGGGTGCATATTGAATTTAGAAGGGGTGCTACGAAATCGGGGGTACTGATGACCTTAAGACTCTAGGTCAAGATCACATTTCATAATAACACTGTGATTTTCATGTTTGGCTAGATTTAAGCACCCTACTCTTCATCAAAGGTATCCAGATTAAGGATATAGCAATGTTGAAGATATCTTACGAATTGTTTTCAATGTCAAGGTCATAATTATAAAACATGAAAATCAAAATTAGTGATTTTTGTGAACCCATATGATCATGAATATTTATGTATTATATTCTCATCCTAGTATCTAATATACTCTTAAGGTGACCTTGGTAATGCAGGTCAAGGTCATGACCTAAAGTCATTTGATTATTCAAGGTCATCAAAGATAAAATATTAAAAAGATGTCCTTGAACAAAATTAAAACAATTTGTTTATCATGGATTGTCGCCATGTTTCATATCTTGTTTGATCAGCTCCAGCCATGCGTTATTCCGAAGCTTTGCCAAAGCTGCTGTCACCTGATGGGCGTGTCTTGTCCTGGTAAGGTGATATACTTTCAGAAATAAATCTGCAATGCCAGAGGTGGCAACACTAGCTTCACTGAGTGCTGTTGTCTAACCAGATGCTTGTTGAAAGTCACCTATTGTGTTCCAAAGTGATATTTCTATGTGAAGCCCTCCAAGCATTACTATGTGCATCTACTCTCCATATAGATCTGGCCATTTCCACTGGACGTATTTGGCAAGGGTACAGAGAGGTTGGTCAAATGTTGACAAAGGTATCTGTCCTGGATTTAGGTAGGCAGTGATATCTCTTTGGATGTCCATGCCATGCTTTATCATGGCAACTGATGCAGCCTTCTCATAAAACAATGAAAGTAAAGCACTCACAGCTGGTGGATCAGACGATTCTGGTTGATTAAAAGCATGATATGCAGCCCAGGCAGTTCGATCACCTTTGTCAAGTTTTTCCTTTCCAAGGAGTTCAAAAGCTTTGAAAATCCAAGCCTTTTCGATGGCTTTAGCTTCTTCAAGGTTTCCATCTACTTCATTGAGATTTGTAGGAGGTACAGACAGGTTGTGAGTCTGGATGGCCACAGCAGGGATGGTTGTGTAACTTTCAGGCAAAGTGTATGTTGATTTGGTCTTCCAGTCAATGGTTATGGAATCCCGTGATTTGCCTAAGCTCTTCAAAGTAGGAAACTGAAACATGCTTATGCCAGTGCCATGGAACGACTCCACTGTTGCTGTTGTCGATGATGGATTGTGGTCTATGTTGTCTTCAGCGCTGACCGTGAAGAGTCCTTTGCATAACTGTGTTGGACATACCTGACCATCATCTAAGAAGCCCTTGCAGACAGCATTACAAAGTGAACTCTTATTTTCCATGACCCAGTTATAGCTCGCACTGACACCAAGGGTGTGAAGCCTTGCAACCAATTTCTTACTTCTTTTAAGGGTATGTGCATGGAAACTAAGGTAGATCGGTAGAGGAGGCTCACTTTCCTTTGAATGATGAATGGTATTTCCCTCTGATGCATATTTCCTCATATTGAAGAGAACCAGCTGAGCAATTGCCTAACATGCCTGAGACTCAGTAGTACTTTGATCCTTTACAGTCGTTCCATTGAGCAACATGGATACCAGGATTTTTAGTCTAGTTGGCACAGACTCGCTCTGACAACCTTGAGGAAATTGTCCCTTAAATTAATAGAATAATTCATGATCTTGCGAATCAATAGCTTCTTTGAGGACATTTTGTAGCTCTTCGTTGAACACGAGCAATGTATTTCGTCCATTTGTTTGAAGTTGATATTTATGCTGGCCCTGAGAGTTTCAATCTGGTTTTATTGATTATCTTTGAAATACCAACATCTTCGAAACGTTGAACATGCGGCTCTGAAGCTCTGAGAGTTTGAAACGATGGTTTTCTTCCTCTACACAACTTTCAATATAAGACACAAGTTCAGCTCAGGCACGGTCTTCTAACAGCCTATCATGAGCTTTTTCAGCATTATGTTCTTGCTGCTGTAGTGTTCGATATCTATTTGTATAACATGTAAGGCCGACTTTATGGTATTTTGCTTCGATGACAACTAGGTCCCCTCCTGCAAGTCTGGCAAGTAGGGTTTTGTCCTGCATTTCAATTGCCATCTGCCTCAGGTAAGACACAAATTATGATTACCAATTACATATTCACAGAACTTTTATCAACTTTTAAAGCTGGTAGAAAAATGTTTGCCGTGCGAATGTAATACACGTAAGACGATAAACAATAAAGTCCGAGTCGTGATTCTTACTTTATTTTAGAGAGTACTAAGGCAGGATTATTATTAATAAAAATAATATAAGAGAGACCCTTTGATAACATTATTATGCACACACTTTCTCACAGAAAAGGAGACTGAAGTGTAACACACGCAACGTGGAACGGGCTGAAAGTATTTTGGAAATAACAAAGAAATACAATATGTGTGTGCAATTTACAAATCAATCGGCTGGGAAATAAATAACTTGTAGTAAATTACATAGTATGAAAAAAATGCGATCCCCGTGGGATAGACTTTAAATTACTGCAATAAACATGATCTTCAACACACCGCTATAAGCACTACTACTACATAAGTACAAATGTAGAAATGTTTTATTTAATGACACACTCAACACATTTTATTTACGGTTATACGGCGTCAGACATATGGTTAAGGATCACACAGATATTGAGAGAGGAAACCCGCTGTCGCCACTTCATGGGCTACTCTTTTCGAATAGCAGCAAGGGATCTTTTATATACACCATCCCACAGACAGGAAAGTACATACCATGGCCTTTGATGTACTATTAGTGGTGCACTGGCTGGAATGGGAAATAGCCCAATGGGTCCACCTACATAAGTAAGTCTAGCCTGTCCATGGGATATGGTGCATATAAAAAATCCCTTGCTACTAATGGAAACAATGTAGCAGGTTTCCTCTCTAAGACCATGTTAGTATTATTACCAAATGTTTGACATTCAATAGCCAGTCAAGGATTGATAAAGTAATGTGCAGACTTCTACATTAACGTTTCCATCTAGGAGCCAGATGGCGCCTACTTCAGTAACCTGTATTGTTATATAGATAATATAAAATGTTTTAATCGCCAATTTGAAAACAAATGGTCGCATAAGCAACCAAATCGGTAGCAATGTATAGGTCTCAATGTGCTCTAGTGGTATCGTTAAACAAAATATACTTTATCATAAGCTATTGAAGATGTTTCAGAGGTAGAAAACAGTGCAAAACACCAAAAATCGTGATTTTCTCCCACATGATTCTACCAAAACAAAACAAACTTTACTTACCTGTTGCATTCTTTGCTTCCGTTTTCTCCTTTGAATACAAAAGCAGGCTCCCAGACAGACCCCAGCGATGATTAAAATGGTCAAGACGATGCCAACGGCCATCCATATGAGAAGTTCACAGCTGCCGCTGTCGTCTCCACAGTGGTCATACTCTGCACAACTCAGTACTGAATCGATGCAGCGGCCGTTGTCACACTTGTAGAAGAAATCTGCACACGGTGCTGAAAAAAACATACACGTGAAATTATCTCGTTTGCAAAAGAAACAAATTCATGGCTAGCTCTCGCACTCACCAAATTCACCAGTTGTGAATACTTAAAACGATTGGCATATTTTATTTCAAATTGGCGAAATAATTCTGTGTAATAATTGATATTTTGCTAGAAAATAACTGCGCTTCTACAATTGTTTTAACATGAAGACATAATTTGGCGAACATGTTCCGATCACCCAGAGTTAGCCCTGAAATTAATCAACCCGTCTTAACAGTAATTTCAGCATTGTATTCATATACTGTACATTGAGTATTATTTCGTTTGTAAAAGACAAATTAATCAACCCGTCTTAACAGTAATTTCAGCATTGTATTCATATACTGTGCATAGAGTATTATTTCGTTTGCAAAAGACACAAATTAATCAACCCGTCTTAACAGTAATTTCAGCATTGTATTCATATACTGTACATTGAGTATTATTTCGTTTGTAAAAGACAAATTAATCAACCCGTCTTAACAGTAATTTCAGCATTGTATTCATATACTGTGCATAGAGTATTATTTCGTTTGCAAAAGACACAAATTAATCAACCCGTCTTGACATTAATTTCAGCATTGTATTCATCTACTGTGCATAGAGTATTATTTCGTTTGCAAAAACCCACAAATTAATCAACCCGTCTTAACAGTAATTTCAGCATTGTATTCATATACTGTGCATAGAGTATTATTTCATTTGCAAAAGACACAAATTAATCAACCCGTCTTGACAGTAATTTCAGCATTGTATTCATCTACTGTGCATAGAGTATTATTTCGTTTGCAAAAAAACACAAATTAATCAACCCGTCTTAACAGTAATTTCAGCATTGTATTCATCTACTGTACATTGAGTATTATTTCGTTTGCAAAAGACAAATTAATCAACCCGTCTTAACAGTAATTTCAGCATTGTATTTATATACTGTGCATAGAGTATTATTTCGTTTGCAAAAGACACAAAGTAATCAACCCGTCTTAACAGTAATTTCAGCATTGTATTCATCTACTGTGCATAGAGTATTATTTCGTTTGCAAAAGACACAAATTAATCAGTCCGTCCTAACAGTAACTTAAGAATTGTAGTCATACATGGTGCGAAGAGGTCATTAGCCACCGGCCTCGGTGGTGTTGTGGTTAATTAAGCCATAGGACATAAGGCTGAAGGCCATAGTGTCTATGTGAACAAACATTTGGACAACACTAGAATGTAATGTAATGAAAAAACTGATTTCTTGAAATGCAATTTCCTGCTTTCTATAAGTAAAATTCATCTCTGCCTTAAGATTTACTTCCAATAAGATTAAAAAAAAACAAAAAAACATTATTCAGGATTATTGAGAGGGCTAGAGTCCCCCCATCCTCCCTGCTCCGCCGTGCCTTTATATGGAAACAATTGGACAACAGTACTATTAGTGTATATGTAGTGTACCTACAAAAACAATTGTACAATACTATAATACAAGGTACCTGCATATGTATACATGTTTGATCAGTTAGACAACACTACAATGTACCCCTGTCTTCCTATGAAAAATATTGCCTTAATGTGCCCTGTGCACTAATAGACCGTGGGCCCACTATACCCCCCCTGCCCCCCCCCCCCCCTCCCCGTAGGGATTTTTCAAGACGAGTATATCTTTGAAGCCTATCCATAGACATATTCAAATCAGCTTGCCTGCAGGCAATCTGTTGGTGGGTGTGCCTGTAGGGCACGTTTGAGTGTAGGCACCCTATTTATTTTTAACAGGGCAAATTTCTGATCAAAGTGAATGTTCCACATAATTTTCAAAAATATTTGAAAATAATTCTGGACTATATCACTGCTTTTACTTTAAAGCTGGGTTACTGGTGAATGTATTCCACCAAAACATAATACATTTTTGGCATCTGACTAAGCATAGTGAGTCAATGAATTTGAAATGTCCTGAGTATTACAAACATAGTATATGAAAACACTGCATGGCAATATTGAAGTTAACATTGAGACATATTTTGAACAGGTTTAAGACCAAATTATGAATGCTATTCATGCTAAATTACATGTTCATAACAACAAACCACAAAGCAGTGCAATATATGTGGTATGGATATAATACCGGGGGTATACTCGCCAGCAAAAGTTACACAGTTCCCGATATATGTAATTCTCTATGTACATGTGTATATATTCATACCGTAACTAAAACATTCTGATCCTTTTATTATTGTATTGTATTTAATATCTAAAGGCAGCATTACTTAAATATGGTGCAGTACATTCTGTCTAAACCATTTACATGGGATATTTTGAATATATTTATATTACACACAAGTCTTACAAACATAAAAAGTGAATTTACATACCATTCTAGGCAAGTCTGCATAACATACATGTATACAATTTATCTATCTCACAACAGATCATCTTAGCTAGGGTTTTTTGTTGCTTTTTGTAATATTTTAGAATTGCAGTTCTATTTATATTATGCTTAACTTATGTTTTGGTGTATATAATTGATATCTACATAGAATATTGTCATTAGGCAAATATCTAGCACTATAAACATCTAACTTTCATTCCCAATTCTCAATCATTTTATGTGACCCAAATATAATATATGCGAAGTTTACAATTTTCTATTTCTACATCCTTCGTTTTATTCTATAAAGCAGATGTTAATAACAATTACAAAACAATATAATATGAGGTATGAATAATTATATACTTCTCAAAATAAGTTACTAGTAAGCAATGCCAGAAATGTATTAATTTCTAAGTATACACATACTTAAGATTGCCTGAAGCTTTTATTATTAAAAAAACAAATTGACCTGGCTTTTTTCTATAACATATTGAGGCTTCATTATTCAAATATGGTTAAGTATATGGAGTTTATATACTATGTTCACACATTTATGAAGATGTCCCTCTGTTCTTAGTACCAGCCAATTATAAGTACCTTTCCTCGGCATCAGGGGTGGGGAAAAGCCCTTTTCTCCCGGTCTGGGACCGATTCTCGATCTCTGAGACCGAAATTATTTTTGTCCCACTTTTGTCATTCTTGTCGGTCCGAACCACCTGTCCATTTCTATTATTGGAACAAATTCTTATCCGTCAAGTGGACCGGCCTGCCCAGACATCGGTATCTCATGCATGATTTAAAATAATAAATAAATATTGGTCAGTATAGCTTGTGTTTCAGACGTCTGTGATTTTAAAGTCTGCCTAAGTTACGTATATATCGTCAGTCACTGAAGTCGGACCTACAGTAGAGTCAATCCACAGCCACTAGGCTAGACATTAATTTTGTCAAAGTTGCTGAGCCAGTCAAGAGATAAAACAGACGTTAACAATAACACCATTCTTGGTGAGAGAGCCATCAAGGTATTACACTCCAATTAAAACAAAGGACAAAGAGTTTGCAACTGGTTACAATCAACACCTGTCAACACCTATGCACGGAGCTTTGTCGGGTCGAGTGTCCCAGTCCGAAGCAAGAGACTTTTGTGCAATACAAACTGCTTGAAATAGCATAAAATATACTGAAATAATCAGTAAATGTATTTATTGTTTGACTGTTCAATGTAGTCTATCCAATAATTATAAAGGATTTTAAAATTAACAAAAGGTTTCCACTTTTTTGTTAACAAGTGGGAGTAAGCAGAACAGCTACATGTACTGGTTATCTCCAGAGCCAGTAGAGGTCAAATTTCATCCAATCAGTGATGACGTTATTAATCTCTTTGTCTAAACATGTGCTAGCTCAGGCTGTCAAACGCTTCAACGGTGCGATCTTTTATTAATTTTCAGGACACAGTACTGAATACTCGTACTTTTTATACATATATGGGATTTAAATTCATAACTTTTATTCCTTTTTCATATTATTTATTCCATCATGTAAAATATATACAATTTGTGGGTTTTTTTTTTTTCACTGATGTGATAAAAAAATGTTATTTTTGTATTCCTTTCTCCCCCCCCCCCCCCCCCCCCCCCCCCCACCCCCGTTAATGATGACATCAAGCGGGACCGATTGACAATTTTATTTTTCCCCACCCCTGCTCGGCATGTGTGTTAAAACATTTACAATTCATCTACAGGGGACAATATTTCAAAATCTGAGGTAACCGGAAGTCTGTTCACGTGGTTTTTACCTAGGTAACCAATTGTTCGGTTACGTGAATTATATTTGCGTAACCTGTGGATTACCTGATCGGTTACCTCAAAGTTACGTTGAAATTATATTTTAAATACACAATTTTTAGCTCAAACATAAAGTTAAAACAAAATACAACAAAAAACAAAACGTTTTATAAAAGTTTCTTTAATGCTTGCAAATGGAAAGAAGTGACTTGTAGATGTTTCTTTTGTTTTCGTACGATCGTAGCGTTGTAGATTTATTATTATTATTATTATTATTCACCACTTGCCATCGGGATCGCAAAAAGTAATTTTTAGTTGCCCGAATCTAAAAACCACTGTCCTCAGGCATCGGGCCACCGTATTCTAGAACCTCTGTGCAACTTGCGGAAGTTAATACTATTGTAAAAGGACTAAATGTCAGCCCAGTACTGAAACAAAATAGATATATTTGGAGGAAAAATGCCCATTCCCTGGTGCATGATTAGACTAATAATTTTCTTTCATAAAAAACAAATAAAGGCTACCATGTGTCACTGATATGTAAAATTTAGTATACAACAGATTAAAAAAGCCCACCAAAAACCCAAACAACAAATGTCCAGTTCCTCTGAACTATAAAACAGGCTACTCATTGGTGCATGAATAAATCTTATAATAACATAAAAAGAAAGATCACAATTTGACACTGATATTTTGCGGTGGCGATGATACTTTCACTTTATCGCTGGTACTTCTATACTACAGTGATGTTCCAAATGTTTGTTATTTAAAGCTCATTATGCGATGTTAGTATTTGTGAAATTTTTGTATTTTTGTTTACGTTAAAACTGTTTTCAACCTTTGTAAAATTATAGGCAATCCAATATTATGTCTACATATATTCCTTTAGAGATAGAATAGCAGCATATAATTTAAGCGCCTTAGTGGTCCGTGCACATTTCTTTAATACTTTTGCCTCGACTCTATACTGAGCCTTTGGTCGCAAGTTACAACCGTTGGAATATACTGTTGTCTACTGTTGTCTACTACATCAAGTATCTAAAAATCAGTCTAAAACATTTGTCGGAATACTAGCAGTATGTCTGCATCAATAAACTTACTGTAATCGTGAAGTTTGCAAGTTTTAATTTCTGAACGTCTACAGGTCACGACGTAACCGATTTGCGGTTCGCGTAAATTTAATTTTGCTTAACCGACACGCGAACAGAACGGCGGTTCGCGTGAAATATTGTGCCCTGATCTATCTCACAGAAGCTTGTACTATTTTTAAAAACATATTTGTATTTAAATTGTGCTTAATTTATGCTTAGGTTTATATAATTGACATCAGATATAGTCATCAGGCATATCTAGCACTTGACTTTCTTCCCTATTTCAGTCTTATCATCTGACTCAAATATAATGTCTATTATGTTCACAATATCTGTAATTTCTTATTTTTGTTCTGGGCCTTTGCTCCTGTTCCTCCCTCAATATGTCAACAGCTCTTGCATTATCAGATCACAAACCATCCAATTCAGCTTCAGTATTTCTTTGGACATTTCTCAGCCATTTCTATGTGGTTGAGGAATACCCTGGACTTTGTGATATGACTAATACCATATGAGACCATGGCAATTTGCTCTCTTCCAATTTGCTCTATTGGTACACCATATTTTCAGGGAATATCTACTGGATGGAAGGTTTGCAACTAATCCACAGTAGCATAATAACAGCATTAGTGGTTTGGCACGAAATTTCTCATGTGAAAGGGGTTCTTCCAAGCCACACTTGATCTAAGGAATCCCTACAAAGGTCTTAAGAGACTGGAAGACCTTTTAAATGAAAAAAAGAAAACTCTGCCCTCAGCTTCTTGGGAAGAGGGTTCTATTTGTGAGACAAAGTACATTTTTCAAACGCAAACCATGTTTGGGGGTGTTGTAAAGATTATACTTCAAAGTCTGTACATTGCTGCCAGTTCACCATCCCAGATACGGACATTTGTATACACTCAATTTGGCAACAAGAGGCATCTTATATATGTGCACAGCATCATTAAGGATGCAGGGAAGACACCAACTAGCAATTCCAGCTGTGCTTGCCATTACTGGCTATGATACCAACAGTGCTTTTATGCAGAATGGAAAACTGGAGGTTTTGAATATTCTCAAGCAACACCAAGTCTTCCTTGAAATGTTGTTAGCTCATGGAAGTTCAGCAAAAATTGATGTTCATATATTTAAGAAGTAAATCATTTCATATACCTTCTCTATGGAAGTGCAGGTGCGAATAAGATACAAAAACATCATGACTTAAGAAATATCTGGAAATGTTTGTTGCCAAACCAAGGATGATAATATTGAACTACAGTAGAATATAAATCAGCCTTCTCCACTCTACATGCATGTATTCACTGAGAATGCTCTGAGAATGCACATAAAGAGAACAAATTGCCAAGTTGTCATTTGGTATCAGTCATACCAGCCAGTCCAGGCTATTCCCTAACCCAATTGTCATATGGCTGAGAAATTTTAGAAGACACACTAGAGATGAAATAGTGATATGATACCATGAGAGCTGATGGACATACTGATGGGGGAACCAGAGCAGAGCCTGGAGAAGGAGAATACCAGAAATTGTGAACATGACAGACATACTTTAATTGCATGTAAATGCAATGGAATATGAAAGGAAGTCAAAACTTTCCTAGGTAATATTTGATGTAGAAACTAATTATATACACTTGAGCATACGTTAAGCACAATGTAAATATAAAGGCAAATCTAAAAATATTACAAACACAGACTAGTATATGATGAACTTCTGTGAGATAGATGAAATTATGATAGGTACACAAAACTGATGCTTTAAATTTTTAACACTGGTGTTTAGTAAAGAGGGACATATTCATAATATTGATGCACATACATGTATACTCAACAAAATTAATTAAGGGCTAGTAAACTTTCTTATATTATAATATAATTCTTTGTTACTGTCATATTATTTTAACATGTTTTGGTCATATATATGGCTTCTATACATTGTTTCAGTAAACTTTTACTGGTTATACACGCAAAAAACACTGGAATTTCACATACTTATGAAAAATATTTGTTACAAGTATTTGTTACTGTGACGGTACATGCCCTTAATTTGTTTTCGCCTGTGGCGATATTAATTGTTTTAGAAGGCCTTGTGCAGTTTCATTGCACTTAAGCCCAGATGGGCAACTTGTTACGTAATACTTCTGCGAGATGGTCGTCTAATACACACCCAGCCCAGGTGCGGAGCCATGTGGCCAGTAGTTATGTAATACCTCTGCGAGTGCAGTTTTTACAACCGTGATTTGGCGACGATGGCGTCAGTAAGTCTGGCGATCAAAGAGAAAAATACGTCTCTGGGAGAGGTGGAATATCAGATGATAGGGGGAGGACCGCCTTGTACCCCAAGGCGATATTCTGATTTTTATAATAAATAGCTAGGTTTTAGAGTTATGAGGGAGAACCAAAAAGGAAGGTATCCCGGGGGAACGTTGTCCGTCCGGACTGGTAAATATTTTATTTCTGCTCTGTTGTATAACCTTGATGTGATTGTTGTGACTTTAAATATTTTAATACTGTATTATACCAATATTCTTTAGACAGTGTCTTCGGTCATCTGACGAAGTAAATCGTAGACTTTCGTTCTAACATTATACGAGTATTTGGTAATATAAAGCTTAGCCAGTCATCCTAGAAAACCTAGGTACACTGTAGGTTATTGTCTTTATTGTGATAGGTACCAGTATTAATTCTGTGTTACAAGGTTACTGAATGAGTAGTTAAGGGTTAATTAAAAATTAACCAGTTAGGAATAGTGTTGTAATTCCTTTATTAATTAAGTTCTCCTAGAAGCGTTTCTCAATTATCACACATTACTGAACGAGTAGTAAGGGTTAATTAAAAATTAACCAGTTAGGAATAGTGTTGTAATTCCTTTATTAATTAAGTTCTCCTGGCAGCGTTTCTCAATTATCACACGTTACTGAACGAGTAGTAAGGGTTAATTAAAAATTAACCAGTTAGGAATAGTGTTGCAATTCCTGTATTAATTAACTTCTCCTAGAAGCGTTTCTCAATTATCACACGTTATTGAACGAGTAGTAAGGGTTAATTAAAAATTAACCAGTTAGGAATAATGTTGTAATTCCTTTATTAATCAAGTTCTCCTAGAAGCGTTTCTCAATTATCACACGTGTGGGTGTTGTGTCACGGTGGAGTGATTCGCATATTGTGTAAACGAGACACCTAGAGATTAACTAATTAAGTGATCAGTTCTGGGTTGTTATTATTGTTGTTATTAATTAACTACTACGGCTGTACATTTGTCAGCGTAGGTTAATACAGATTCCAAAGTGTATTGTGTTTTTGTTGTGTTTTCTAGTGAACTAAACGTGCTATAATAATATATACTTTATATAAGATCGTATCTCTGATCATACCTAGACGAGCCAAAGCGGTTTTGAACTGCCCGTTACTGAGAGATCTAATAGATATACAGTTAGGAGAGATATTTGGATAATCGTGTTTTATTCAGTTACGGGAATGATAGAATCCCCGTGACAGTTACACATTTGTTCAGAATGTTTTTTGTCATTGTGTTCCCTCAAAATTGTTATTTAAGTCATTAAGTTTAAGAACATGCCACAATGCTGACAACTTTCAACGGAAGAAGTTGTATTTCCCTCCATATTTAAAGGAAAATGCTAAAATATCTATTGGACCTTAATTAATTTTGTTGAGTATAGTATAGGCAGATATACTGAACCATATTTAAATAATGCTGCCTCAATATATTAAATACAGTGCAATTTTTAATAGTAAGATTCAAGCAGCCCAAAATATGTGTAAATATAGAAAATAATGCATTTCAGTCATTGCTTAACTTTTGCTGATGAGTATATCATTATTCATACCACATATTGCATTGTTATTTGGTTTCTTACTATTAACATCTAGTATAGGATGAATATAATAAATGTTTGCCTTATATCTGTTAAAAATTTATATGGATGACAACTTTATCACTCTATTTAATTTTTCAATATAGTGTTTTTGGGACAAAAAATGTGCAACGGTACCCCCATTCAAATGGCGATATTTTTTTAATCCACCAACATTTTTGCTGCAGACAAGCAGATATTAAATTCATATATAATGAGGTATCTAAAAATACTTGTCTCCAAAAATCCCAGGGGGGGGGGGGAGAGGGGAGGGTTTCGGTATCTGGCCCATGGACTATAAGCTGTAACGATACGGGAGGTCGCGATACGATACGTATCCTGATACTTGGGTTGCAATATACTTAACTTTCCACATCAGTCGTCGATATAACTAAACTGTTTAGATCAAGTTTATGAAGCATGATGACCTAAAGCCCCAGTCACGCTGGTTAGCCATGGATTCGGCATCATTCATGACAATCCGCTGTGGTCCGTAGCTGTCCGTATTAAATCCCTGATGAATCGTAGTATTACTTGTATGTCCGTGAAAATTTGAACATGTCTAAAAATTCATCACGGATCGAACCGTAGTACATTCTTAATGATTTGTAAAAGAAAGTAAAAATCCATTGTAATCCGAAATAAATCGTACTTAAACTTATCCTTACTTAATCGTAGTAATCCCCGGCCTCAAGCCCCGGTCACACTGTCAAGGATCAGGACGCTGGGTCCATACTAAACTGTACCGATCCTTGGCGATCCATAGCTCTCCCCGTTGTCAGCAAACCCCTATCCTTAATAATCCTTGGTTTAGCTATTGAAAGCCGCAGTTAAACCGTGGTGCATCCGTAAGGGACCGCGGATAGACTACTATCCGGGGCCATCCGTGAGGTTTTCATCCGTCGTGGATCCGGCCAGGCGATCCTTGACAGTGTGACCAGGGCTTAATGCTTAGGAATTTCTGGAAATGATCGTTACAGCTTTTGTGATTACGATGGAACATATAGAGGATATTTCATTTTTTTTGTCAAATATGATTTATATCTCATCGAGTGAAGCTTGCAATCATATCTCACGAGTCGCGCTTGCGCAACGAGTGCGATATGGAATTGCAAACTTCACGAGATGAGATATAAATCATATTTAACAAAAAACATGACATTTTCTATTTATTATATAACTTTTGGCAATTTACCTTTATTTTTAAAATGCCAGCATCAAAATAGTTCTGGCTGTTTTACAGTGAAGAGAACACTTTCTACAGTGACGATAATACATTTAATAGTGACGATAACAAATTTTAGAGTGAAATAGTGAAATTTTCACTGAATGACTGATAACACTTATTTCACTAATATTTTATGATTTTTTCAGTGCAATTTTGTGTATAAGCTATACCATGCACTGTTACAGATTACGTTTGACGTTCAAGACAATTTAGTAATTTTTCACTTATGACACTTGACCAAAAAAAAAACAAAAACTTTTTTTGGGGGGGGGGGGGGGGAGGGAGGGTGTGTGTGTGTAGTGGGGGCAATACTTTAAGATTGTGAACTGAAAATTTGTGTATGG
Source organism: Gigantopelta aegis (assembly GCF_016097555.1). Taxonomy (NCBI): domain Eukaryota; kingdom Metazoa; phylum Mollusca; class Gastropoda; order Neomphalida; family Peltospiridae; genus Gigantopelta; species Gigantopelta aegis. The sequence continues at coordinate 11,008,055 of NC_054712.1, read as the reverse complement.
CTTTATCACGTTTTGTTGCAGATCAATTGTGACTTTCATGGTAATTTTCTCATTTTTCATAGAGATATAGTTTAGTACTCTGAGAATTATTGTTTTACTAGCAAAAGTACATGTTGGCTGATATTTGCAACATTTGCAATCTCTTCTATGACCTGTAATCCTTGAGTTTGGTTGGCAGCATGCTCCGTGTGATATTATCTATCTGAATGTCTGGCACCAAAATGTTATTTTGCAAAACAAAAAATGCAGTTACAAACTGATGACCACATACAAATTTTTAAGTACCGTTATGTTATATCACCTTTTGGATTTCATACATTCATGTACCCAGTATGAACAGGAGTAATGTTTTTACGTGCTGTTCCAGTCCTACTTTTTCCTTCTATTTTTGCTACCGGGTACCTTTTCTATATTTACATTCCTACTTTTGTCCTACCTTTTCACGAGGGTGTGAACAAATAAGTGTGTGTGTGCAATAATTTGAGCAGGGATGGGTCTACACTATATTTCAACTTATTTCCGTGCTTATATCCAATTAAGGTTCATGTAAGCTGTCCTGAGCACACACCTCAGTTATCTGGGCTGTCTGTCCAGGACAGTGAATTAATTGTTAGTGAGAGAAGAGGGTGTAGTGGTCTTACATCTACCCACTTAGTCATTAAAACTTTCTCTGGGTGGGAGCCGGTACTGCGAACTGTGTACCTACCAGCCTTATGTCTGATATGGCTTAACCACAATACCACCGAGGCCGGGTGAGTATACGCTGTCAACATCAACGTTTATAGGGGAGTCGAGTCATGAACCAACAGGAAAATATATTGTGAAACAAGTAATGTACCTAAACAGGGAGGTATACACGTGTTTCGATCCCCGAAATCCTACTGCTCCACATGCGCCTGATAACAAGCATATGTGAATGGAATTAAATAGAAACTACTACTTACCCAAGTGAAAGGAATTATACACCATTTCAAATCCCTCTTTGGCCGGACCAGAACCGCTGACAAAGATGATAGTAATGTAGTCCGTGTCCGACACATATTTTGATGATTGCTTTTTACATAGTTGTTTTGATATCTCTAAATTGAGAGAAAGCAAAAGAGAAGACAATTAATAACAAACACACACACACACACACACACACACACACACACACACACACACAGAGAGAGAGAGAGAGAGAGAGAGAGAGAGAGAGAGAGAGAGAGAGAGAGAGAGAGAGAGAGAGAGAGAGAAAGAGAGGTGTAGCAAAAGGTGTGGAACACCAACTAAACAGGAAGAATTTAGTGACAAAGTGTATTGGGATATTTTATACTTCCAAGCTATGTTAGGATGTGACACAATTTTGAGGATACATGGTAGAAATATTGCGTCCCTGAAAGAATGCAGATGTAATGTGATTGAATGAATGAATGTTTGTTTAACGACACCCCAGCAAAAAAATACATATCGGCTATTGGGTGTCGTAAATGGTAAGTATATGAACATATTATTTATATATAGTTATGTAAAACCACAGTGTAAGGAGCTGTGGCGGGAACGTATAATCAAGTTAAGTATGTAATGTTTCGAAGTCATGTGAAAGTCTGAGTGTCAGTTCTATAAAAGAAGATTCTAATTATGCAGGAGATAATAATTTATTTAACATGTGTGGTGGAGTTTCTGGACGGTACTATAATTAGAAAATGTTCTCCTAAGTATCTGCAGCTGAAGGTGTATTAAGTGGATTAAGTGGATATGTGGAAATGAAGAGAACATCCGATTCCATTGAACAAGTATGGCCGATGGCTCGGGGTAAGCTACTAGATTTTTCAAACCAAGAAGAGGCCATGCAGGTCCAGACAATTTAGTCAGATGTAAAGCAGGCTGTTAAACGACACAATGCACACGAACCACCCCCCAACCACCCAAAAAACATCCTCAAAATAGGGCAAAAAACTTAAGAAAATATTTGTGCAAAACGAGCTGGCCTGAAACCTTTTCACTATGTATTACCATCATTCTACCCACAATATTAGCTGTAACCCATGTAAAAATGTGTAATGATTCGTTTGCAAAGCTATATAGCTGTTTGGTAGTAATGCTAATATTATGAATAAATGTTATTCAGATATGGGCATTTTCGTTTAATCTCTAAAATCAGGGATTTGCGGAAGCATGAAATCGTAGTGCTAAATTCGCAACCTGGTCAAACCTGACTAAGAACATAAACAAACCATTGATTTTCAACGGCTCTGAATCGTACATCTGCACCCAGTCAATGCACTTGTCGCCGTCTCTCTTTAAATCGAGTTTGGTAAATTGAACCATCAACATCTGATAGCTCGGAGCTCTGAGTTTCATCTTACATTGCATATTAGACTTGTAAGTCCTCGAGCGAGTAAGTTTCAGTATTCCCGCCGTCTTTTCGCCGGGCACCGTGAACGTTTGTTCGCAGAGCTCATCCATGTAATCTGTAAACAAAAAGCCATTAACTGATTGAAAACATATTTTATTGTACAAATAACAAAATAATCGAGCACAAGTTTGACAAGTCTCTCTTCTATATACATACAATATACATGGCAACCTGTTTTACATAGCTGTAAATTTAGACTACATGTAAACAGTCAAGAATAACCAGTGGAAGGAAATATATTATTTTACAATAGAATATGAAAGAATGAAAAAAAAAAAAAAAAAATTAAAAAGAAGAAGAAAATAATAGAAAAGAAAAGAAAAAAGAAATAGTGATGCAAAAGTGTACACAAATAGTACTTCACATGCAGTCAAACTCGCTATCACACTTACACATAAAACCATTCACTGGACAGCACTTGAAACACTTGAATAAATGATTTTAAAAATGAAAAAGAAAAGAAAAAGGAAAGGCCTACTGTGTCGTCATATTATTGCATCTTGAAGTGTTAACAATAAAGTTGTTACATGTACACCTGTATGCATGAGCTGATTCAAATGAACATGCGTAATATTGAGCTTTCCATGAACTAACTTGTTATTTACGCATACACGTGGCTATAAATACATGTACAGCTTACAAAGACGGTAACGTATTTGATTAATTTGATATTACCTTTTAGATAAATTTCATGCGTTTTAATTGGTCAATAGCTAATGCATACCACAAGTACACCGTGTTATTTGCGAGAAAATACAGGATTTGCCGGTGTACGAAATGTGACGTGACTTGCTCGACTGGTTGTACGAAAACACAAACTGCGGATGAGACCGACGTAATTTTCTCCAGCACCCCTCACTGATTAAACTTGTTAAAAGTCTTGAATTCATTATGAATGGAGAATACCACAATTCGGTAAATTGAATTTTTACTGATTATTTGAAGATTTCTTGAGCACGTTTGGCAAAAAATATATGCTAGATTAAATGCTTATGCTAGAATATAGCATTGCGTAATTAGTTACCGTGTTAGAACTTGAGCTAATTCTCAAAAACATATTTTAAGTAATAACTTGACATGCTTTTTTACAGGTTCCATAAGTTATTACAACACGACAAATATTTTTGTTCGGCTACGGGTGTTCAATTTTGTTTTCCCGATACGATTACAACATACTCTTAAACGTATAAAACACACGATAATAAGGCGTTGAGAGTTGGCTCCCTTTGCGAAATACAGGGTTTGAAATTATTTCAGGGTAAAACCACCCGGAATTCTTGTTGATAGTCTTAATACCCAAACAGCTAACAAAAAAGCAGTTATACCTTGTATAGTTATTTGTTAACCAAAAAACACAAACAACAACAACAAAAGACTCAGATGATATTTTACATATAAAAAACTCTCGTGATGAATCATCTATATATATGTTGGTACATACCATTTTTCGCCACAAAATAATTAATTCCATGATTTTATCGATTCCGCTTGAAAACTGAGCGGAATTTGCACGCTTGTTTTGTAGCTTAGACTTGTAAACATCGGAGGTCAGGGCCATACCCTCCGGGGGGTGGGGGGCAGTTGCTCCAGAAAATAGCATACACATCTCAGGGTTTAATTTGTATGTTTCATTCATGTTCATTCATTTTTATAAAAAGTAGTGACACCCCCTCCCCCCTTCTTAGGATTTTTATCAGTGTATCAGTGTTTATCTGACGTCAATGGAAAGAGTTTAAAGTTGCAATGCACAACAATATTTGATTTTCAGTTTTCAACAAAATTGAGTAACAAAACAATTATCATTTTCTGAGGCTTTATTTTAGCCGAATTTGTATTATATTCAAAATTAGTATTGCGCCACACTACCAGAGCCGTTGAAGGTAAAAAAAAGAAGAAAAAAAGAAGGAAATGTATTATTTAATGACGCACTCAACACTTTTTATTTACGGTGATATGGCGTCGGACATATGGTTAAGGACCACAGACATTGAGGGAGGAAACCCGCTGTCGCCACTTCATGAGATACTCTTCAATTAGCAGTAAGGTATATTTTACATGCACCATCCCACAGACAAGATAGTACATACCACGGCCTTTGTTACTCCAGTTGTGGAGCGCTGGCTGGAACGAGAAATAGCCCAATGGGCCCACCGACGAAAATCGACCCTAGATCGATCGCTGTACCTCGTTGCAGGTGTGTGTGTGCGGGGGGGGGGGGGGGGGGGGGGGGGGGTAGGGCTTGGCTTTGCCCCAACTTATTAAAAAGTTGGGATGTGTTTTACTTTTTACTTATTCAATCAAAATCAACATAAAAAAAATCCTATTAAAACAATCTCTAACTGCATGTATATGTGTGTGCCAAACACCAGGTATGTTATTATCGGGGCCGTACCTACGGGGGGGGGGGGGGGGGGGGGGGGGGGGGGGGAGGAGTTGCTACCCTAAAAAATCTTTTTTCTCCTTTCTTTCTTTATCCAAAAATAGCATGTATGTATGTATGCCCACAAATGACTGTCAGGTGAGATGTCGGGAATTAATGTGCTTATATCAATTTAATGTTCAAGCACTAAATAGCATGGCAATGTGGTTTATCTTTACAGTATTTGCTCATTCCATGTATGTCGCATGATGCGCTCAGTTAATATTCAATAGGTTATATTAATATGTTATAATAGGTTATATAGCGTGTAGACCTAACCGTCAAGTCGGGTGCGAGATTTAGCTATGTCTGAAGAGTGTTCGCCTGAGGTGTTTAGGTCTTAGGATCGAACCTCCAAGGTGGACCTGGCCACCATTGGGCTTTTAAAATTTTTTGTCACAACCATTGCTCCACAACTGGTATATCAAAGTGCATATAAAAGACCACAGCATGTGGTTCTTTTTCTTCTTTTTTTTTGGGGGGGGGGGGGGGGGGGGGGCGGGTCGATACTAGTCCCTGGTATAGCGGATGCGGGTTTCCCATTTCTCGTTATCTTTGTGGCCCTTAATAATAATGTTCGACGTCATTATATATAGTGTTTAGTGGTGCACTATTAAATAAAGCATGTCTTCTCCTAACCGTTGACAGAACTACCGCGCTAAATATGGAACCGCTATACTTAACGACCAGGGCCCCGTTCCACGAAACAATTGTAGCTAAAGTTAATTGTAGTGACTTACGGTGAATGTTACAACTGGCACTGTAAACTTTACAGCCGTTCCACGAAGCAACCTTACGGTAGTCTTAAAGGGACACACCCTAGTTACGTTTATTTGTTAACCATTACGGCGTTGTTTTTCGCTATTAAACCCCATTTTTCACAAATAAAATTGCACTTTACTTACATTTTATTATTTAGAATACACATTTCCATTCACCTGAAGTGCTTTTTGGTAATCCTGATGTTTGTAAAACCACGAAATGCATTTTTTCACAAGACGTGTTGTCGAGAAAAAACCGTTAAGCAAGCGAGGTCCAATCTATTTTTAGAGGGGATATTTCCATTTCAATGTCACAGACGTTGATATATCACGTGACCGTTATCATTTTGGTTCGGTTTGTTTTCTCGTGCACGGTTCGCGCAATCAACATCCGATTTGTTGTTGTTCATTTGTGAGATTTTTCTTCACAGTTCGTGAACATTTTCAGTAACAATAAAGTTCAGACAAGTAAGTGTCTCAATATAAAACGTTACAAACCCTTAAAACCAATCATTTTGCTAAGTCTTACGATATCTGGAGAGGGGATACAACCAGGACAGAACAGTTGGAACATGTCCAGGAGAGGTGAAACGAACGCACCCCAAGTCTGTGAAATTTGTCGTGACGTAGGCATTGTTGTGCTTCGAGCGACATCGACCGGTGACATCAGAATACTAACTGTCAAAATTATTTCAAGCAATTGGGACATGGGCATTCCCATGGTATTTATCGATATAAAACCTGCTTTTTCACTCCATTTGATAAAAACATGATCTAAGTGTGTTACAGGTTTGTAGATTAACCAAATTATAATTTATTTTCGCTGGATGGAACTAGGGTGTGCGGCTTTAAGTGCCCCTTTAATGATTAAAATATTCTTTACGAAGAAGTACGAATTAGTTAAATAATTAATTGGTTACAGACTTTTCGAAACATCTTAGATGTTGTATTCATTGGTACCGGACATCCATGAAGTAACTTTGTCAGTTTATTTGCTAAGCGATAATTGCCGAATGCATAAGACATGAGAGTTATCTCCCGTATTTTCGTGTGAAAGTCTATGGCCTAGAATGTTTTTTTCATCGAACGCCGAGTTTTATAAAAGTTATTTGCTATGTATTAGATCCATTTTTATACAAAAAGTTAGTATCCTTCTTAGAAAATAACAAAATCATTTGACAGCTACGTTAGTGGCTTGCAGCTGCCTCGTACCTATTGTAAATTTTCACAGTAATTTACGACGATAGTAAGCTACGCCGCATCGTGGAACAGGGCCCAGTGCAATGTAATGATTAAAAACTTACTGTTGACATATATAGAGTTAATGACACGAGGTGTTCAATAACTTCACTTGAATTTTAAAGTACTATACAATAATTATTTTAATAAGCTGAGTTATAGTAGTCTCCCTCCAGATGACGTTTCCCTTCGACTTCCAAGCACGTACAAGTCACAGAAACAAAACGCTTTCAGTGAAACAGCGGTAACCGTTTCTGTGCTGTTTAGTGATGGCTGTCAACACTAACGTTCACGATTTAACTAACGATTGAGATATATAAGCAAATTGAGATTTAAGAGCAGGCACGAGTGCAGGAATTTTAGCGGTGCGTCTGTGTGTGCGTGTATGCGTGTGTGTAAACTATGATGGCCGAGGTTTATAAGCGGTCGAGTCACGCTCCCCCGGAAATATGAGAAAAAAAGAAGAAAATTTGCTTGAGCAGGGAAGGGTTTTGACCATCGAGATCCTCCCCCTGCACATGCTCTTGAAGTATAAGCGCACGAGACGTGGGCAAAACTCAAATTCGGGCAAAAATTATACATATTCCGGCAAAATGTGCTAACCTGAGACCTTTTTACCATGTATTTCCATCTTTCTACCCTTAAAATTAGTTATAATCCAATGTAAAAATGCGTAATAATTCGTTTGCAACCCTATACAGCTGTTTGGCATTAATGCTAATATGAATAAATGTTGTTAATGTTGTTCAAATGAACTAAACCTGTATACCTTTTTTTTAAAAATATATATTCCACATTTTGCCCCAAATATTGTGTTTTATGCATTTACTCTAGGAATCAATGTATGGAGAAATAACTTTTTTTTTTTTTTTTTTTTGGTTTGTAAATCTTTCTTTATTATTGTTGTCAGGGCGAGTAGTCATAATGATGTATATGCATAGCCGAACGAATAGTAAACACTATAGTCTGTCTCATCTTCCTACAATTTTATTTTTTATTATTTTTTTATTAAAAAAAAAAATGTTTGGTTTGACATAAGAAAATAAGAAAAAGTGTTTTGAAAATAACTAATTGAAAACAATTATTTTTCTGGGCAATTTAGAAAACAATGGGCTTAGAAATAAATAGCTTGTATTAAATTCCATAGTATGAAAAAAGTCTTCCCTGTGGAGAGCACTATAGGATATATATTTTTTCCTGTGGGTATTAAACGTCACTACTGGAGTCTTAGAACTAGAGAAGGAAATCTACGTTTTTGCGGGAAGTTAAAATAGGCATGCATTGCAATGTTCTGTAATAATATGCTTTCCAGTAAGCCAGCACTAAATATATATTATTTTTCAATACAAAATAAACCACCATTGTCAAAGTGCCTACACAACAAGTTGAAATAACTATATCATGTTTTGTTCATGATTTTTAGGTGTGTATTTAATTGGTAACCTGACGATCCAATTAATTGACACTGTCTACACACAAAAATACATACCGGTATTTAACGTTTCTGCCAGAAGAATTTTTTTGGTCTGGCGCTATGGAATTGAATGCAACCAGTCAACAGGGGGTGGTGGTGGTGGTGGGGGAGGGGGGGGGGGCTCCCCAAGAAAGAAAATGGGTTACGTTTAGGGTTAGGGGTAAGAAAATCACACAGTAATGTTGAGAGTAATTAATTTTTTCAAAAAAAAAAAAAAAAAAAAAAAAAAAAAAAAATCTGCCAAAAAATCTGTTGTACCCTCGGGCAAAATACATAGGTAATTTGTAATATTACCTGTCGCCCCTAAAATGGTAATGGACATGGTTTCAGAGCTGCCAACCCCTAGCCACAAGTGAGAGTAGCATTCCTGACAAGCTGAGCTTAGCAAATGATATTTGAGCGTAGCATGGCCGAATGTCATAAACACCAGCAAAAGAAAACACAAAATAACTTTGAACACAAATATGCATTATTCATTCTGCTAGCATCACATTAGTTGTGTCTTGTATTTCAAGTTACAACAGTTCATTTTTCCTTAAGCTAACAAATGTAGTGTTTTTGCACTTCTTCAGCAAATCATCACCAAGTTCCTCATGATGGCAGACAATTCCTTTTGCTTTGAGGATCATCAGTGCCTCTGTGGTGTCCATTCCCATTGAAGAATGGAACACAGTTCTGTTCTTCCTTACAACACTGAAAAACACTCTCACAGGCAGCGTTGCTGACTGGAATGAGCAGTATTCCCAGCATGACAGTAAACAGCAACTTGAGTCTGCAAAGAAGCAAGACATAACTATGTTGTTGGACTGATATCAAGTAATAAATGGCTCACCTTACATCAATGACTAATATAACTGTAGTTTGTAATAAACAGTTTTAGAACTAAACCTATCTTGCTGATCTGGGCCACTGCTCCTCTACAATATCATCCAGATCTACCCTGATATACACTAAAGAACTGACCTTGGTGACCCACTGAGGTCTTTAACCATAGTTATCTTGAGCTATTGTTCCTCAACAGTCTCTGTATCTGGCAGATCCTCATTCTGGTAGTCCAGGTACTCAAGCTGCAAATCATCAATGGTAGCCTCAGCTGGAAGCAAGGAAGGGAAATTTTAGGATAAAGTATTTCGGCAATGTAAACTTGTTGGTGGACTTCAAGGCGGTATCAGCTACCTGTAAATATTAGGGCACAAATATGTGTAGGTGCAAAAGAAAATGAATCAAACATGAATGAAAATGTATTAAGAGTCTAGCTGTGGAAAGAAATTAATATGCTGTGAAATTATTACAAATATGTATTTCTTCAACAACCTTCACTTATGAACAAACCTCAGCATGCTTCCACAGGGACTGTCCACTTGTAACTACACATTTCTTCAGGTAAGCTTCTTGGTAAAGGATAATACATCTTTGAAAAACCGTTCTTCAGCTTTCTTGACCACTCCAGGAGATGACAAATGGCCCCTGGCTCCTGAACCGATTACCAAACCCTGTGCAGACTTTATGTTGTAGCCGATGGTGAAGTTGACATCAAGGACACCACCACTACTCAAAGCAGATGGCTTGAGGAAATGGGTGAGGAGTTTCTTGTAGAATACTTCCATGCTTCTTCTGACCACATGGATCTAAGCTTTGTCTGTTTGCATCTCAGTGTTAAGCTTGTCAAATATCTACAACAAAAACACACTTAATTTTAGTCAAACGGGATTTCCATATTCTTAATTCATATGAGATTTATATTAAGGGTCTATCGAACGGTTATACTTTCAGTGGTACATACGAAACTTCATAAGTTTAATCTTGTTTTCAAATCAAATTATAATCACAGAATTTTAAATTATTAAGAAATTGCAATAAACATTGAAAATAATAATAATTATAAGTTAATTGAACAATGCAGGTGGAATATTTTTGCAAGATTGCTTTGCTATAAACGATAAAATAACGTTAATTAAATTATTTCTGCTGATTGTCATTCAAATACGCCAAAAGGTGATTAAATGTATTTGGCACACTGGTAGTTAGATCAATAGATGGCAAAGGCTGGAGTGTCACTATGCTATAGGTACTTACTAAAAGCAAACAAAAACAAAAACAAAAAATAATATTAATAATAAAAAAGTTAAAATACGAGAGAAATAAAGTAAGCTTGATGTAATATTAAATAACCCAAATATACACCTCTCCTCTCTCACATATACACATAATAATATTAATTAAAAAGAAACTAACCTCAATGACAAATAACAGGAACAAAGCATACAGTTTAGTTGTTTGCCTCCCCAAAAACTTCATGACTCGAGTCTTGATGTTGTCTTTCTCCACTTGTTTAGGAGTCCTAATGATATTCTTGGAACATTCTTCTTTGAAAAACTTGTGCAGGGGTTACCACTGCTGCAGGAGGCGACGAAGTGCGAGACCTAGGGAAAGCCACCTGGTTGGACAATGGTCCACAAGCTTAAGCTGTGTAACACCACATGATTGCTGATGGCTCTGGAATCGATACAGGCGATTGGAACTTTTGTTCACATACCAGCTGATCTGACGGAGAATATCATCAAAATCAAAGCCTGTTGCAGCTGGCAAAACCTTGGTTGCCTTCTTCTCTGTCAAGCTCAAAAGATGACATCCTCATCCAGCAAGGTGCACCTCTGAAACTTTCTTTTTAATAAATGCTGTGCATATTTATCCTTTGGAAACATCTGTCTAAATAGTTTTCCACAATGAACAGAGTCTCAGTACGAATCACTTGCAAATCTTCGGCAGCTTGAGGAGCAGTTGCAAAAAACCCAACTTGAAATGGATTGCGTTGAAGCTCGGCCGATTTCACAATGCCATTGCGACTTCACATGACGCTCATTGTCGCTCAACGTCTTTAATGTCACCATATGAGCAACCTTAAAATCTATTTTGCACTGTGTGCAATATACGTGATTCTCGCTAACGGTGCTTTTCATAATACAGGAAAACGTTTCAGTATAGAAATCTCTGTACCTTTGTGACGACTTTCTTTTTTATCTGAGTGATCTCCACTATCATCGACATTTCTTTTCAACATAGCATTATTTTTAACGTAGGCTATACGGCAAAGTTGAAAGAAACTGCTATATAAACTTTCGAGACAGATCCTGTTACAAATGAGTCTCTTTTTTGGGGGGGGGGGGGGGGGGGGGGGGGGAGGGGCCGCCTGCACTGACAGGTGCAAATGAGCACCAGCAGCCCGACCGTGGTCGGTAGCAGGCGGAAGGAGGGAACGGAGGATTAATGGCGCTACGGAATTTTGAATGGAGCAAGAATTTTGCCAAAAGAGAAAAGGTGCGCAAGTTTGATTGAGGAATTTGGGCGCAATTTTGAACGGTCGGTCAAAAAGAAAGTTCCGGCCTAATATAAATTTTGACAGTGAATCGAGAGTAGCTCGTTAATTAGACCTCTCTGATGCTGTGGTGTCTCCCTAGGTTGTCCATAGGGCCCTTAAAAAGGGACTGACCGCCTCTGGTCGTGGCATGACAACCCAGGGAGAGACTCGTGCAATTGTGAACTAAAGAACAGTTCTTTGACAGTTTTATAGTACGCGAGACTGGGGTCGGCCTACAATAAAACTACATGACTGTTATTGAATACATCTGTTTTACTATGGTTCTTAATCCGCAAATTATATTTTTAAATGTTGGGATAAAAATAAAAACCCCCACAAAAATTAGGAATTCAGTTTTTAGTTACTGTATTCCAAGATTACGTTCAGTTTTTAGTACAATTGCCAGAAATCGCCCGCTTTTCAACTGTACTCTGTAGATCTATAATTTGTGACAAAGATGAAACGCATACGTTTGAAAAATAAAACATAATTTGTTAGTAGAAACGTTGGACAAATACACTAATCATCCAGTTATTACTAGGTTTCATTAGCGGATTTTTTTTTTCATTACTGGATTTTTTTTCAACTGAACGTAGCAATTTGGGCATGAGCGCAGCAGCGTAGCAAACGTCGACTAAGCTTAGCAAACTACGCCAAAACCAGGTTTATTACTGTAAATTGTTCTGTAAAACTATTAAGTAGACTTTCCCATTTAAAATCACAGAATTGACAAATTACGTAGTCCCAAAGAAAAGAAAATGACCACTTGGGTATCGTAGGTTGTTGTTTTTGCTCCAACGTAGCATACCAATAGGCCTAATAGCATACAATTTTTCTTTGGAATATTCAACAGAGTAAAATACTATAACCCCATTTCGTTACGTTAATGCAACTTGAAATATAATTAATTATAAATAGTTTATTATATTATGACGTCATTTATGTTGTTTTACAAGTCAGGTTGATCAAAGAGAAGCGCCTTGTCGTAAATTACTGCTTTTGTTTACACTGCATACAGGAGTTGGTCAGGAGCTGACGTCACTTCGCCACAAGCTAGGGTCTCACTACACAGATCACTTCCGGGTGAGAGTTGATTGATGACGGTCCACTATAGTTCCTAATTGTCACACATGTTATGGGTCACATATTCACTTCTAGGAAATGGTGAAGAATTAAAACAATATGCATGTTTAATGGTAAGCCTTCTGGCTGTATTTTGCCCATGTTATTTTGTAATATTGTGCATCGACCTTTTGGGACATGGGTACATAGCGCAAGAGACAACCGGGGTGAATCGGTTAATGAACCACCTGTTCGGACCGGTACTACAGCCAGATGCGGTCATATAGCAAAAAACTGAGACGGAAATGTTCTCAATTTTGGAGTAAAAATAAATACTTATATAATGTATGTTCGCAATGGTGTATGTTGTTAGTACCAATGAGAACCCGTTCTATTGGCAATCTTCTTTGAAGTTGGGCAATTTAACATGGGTTTCAATGGCAGATGACATCTGTGTATTGAGACCATAATGTAAAATGTAGGTTTAGCAAGCCAAAATGAAAATGTACTAGTGTAGCATCCTTATAAAAGGTAATTACATCGATGTGGATTTGAGCCAAGCTTATGGGGGCCCTATTTGGGTAAATATTGCAAACATGTCAAATTTATTTATTTTTATTATTTTTATTTTTATTTTATTTTTATTTTTTAGGGGTGTGTGTGTCTAGTGTTCTTACATGTAATATATAAATTGAGTTTCTCATTGTAAAAGGTCAAAATTCAAGGTCACAAGGTCAATATCCAAATTCACTCTAATTTCTGTGATTTTGTGCATAATGAATTTTTTCGAATGTAAATGACCCAAACAGTTTTGATGGTATTGTGAATATATAACATAGTATTCTACTATAAAAGTAGAATTTGTATCTGTCATTAATAATGTGTGGATCTTCATGCTGAAATATACAGAAAAAACAGGATTTCAACACTTCACTATGAAACAATTGTTGCACATAGCAACAACTGATGAAAACTAATATTTTTAATGAACTAACTAGATAATTAGCTTCTTTGTATGTTCCCTATATCAGAACTACCAACAAGGTCATACATTACCATATAGTGGCTGTTTGTTTGATGGCCATCTATTGTGTGGATGACCAATGGGTAACAATGTGATATGAAGTTTTATTGGATGGTATGGTGCATCTATCTTTTGGTGTATTGTTTAGAGTTCATAAGTTACATTGGTCTAGTATAGCTTTTCATGGTGTAAATGACCCAAATTATCAAATTGACTTCAAACCAAGTTTGACAAAATCTGTTACTAGACTTTAAGGTCTCACTACACAGATCACTTCCGGGTGAGCGTTCACTCATCGTGGTCCACTATAGTTCCTAATTGTGACACGTCATGGTTCACATATACACTTGGAAATGGTGAAGAATTAAAACAATATTTATGTTTAATAGTGAGCCTTCTGGCTGTATTTTGCCCATGTTATTTTGTAATATTGTGCATAAACTTTTTGGGACATGAGTGTATAGCGCAAGAGACAGCCGGAGTGAATCGGTTAATGAACCACCTGTTCGGACCGGTACTACACCCAGATATGGTCATATAGCAAAAAACTGAGACGGAAATGTTCTCAATTTTGGAGTGAAAATAAATGCTTATATAATGTATATTCACAATGTTGTATGTTGTTAGTGCCAATGAGAACCCGTTATATTGGCAATCTTCGTTTGAAGTTGGGCCATTTAAAATGAGTTTCAATGACAGATGACATCTGTGTAGTGAGACCTTACATTTACGTTGTTTTGTGAATAGCTCTTCAGTCACTTTTCTACCCTTGTTTTGGTTTTGTACAGTAAATAAAACATATCTAACTGTAATTTTTTGATATGATATATTTGACAAGAGGTAGTTTTTATTTCTTTCATCGTTTGAAACTTAAAATTAATATTTTGTCCAGAATTATGAAAAAAACACAAAAACAAGAACAACCTGTAAACAGCGTTGTCTGCTTGTTATAGAAATTTTACAGGGGGTCAAGGTTAGTAGACCAATTTTTATTTTAATGTGGCGAAGCATGGGCGTACATGGGGGGGGGGGGGGTTTCGATCGAACCCCCCCCCCTCGAAATCACTTTTTTTTATATAATTTAATATATCTGATATTGATATCTGACATTATTATATTTACTCAACATAGAAATATATGCCCAGTATTTCTGCAATCTATTTTGGAACCCCTCTGTTCAAAACTCAACATAGAAATATATGCCCAATATCTCTGCAATCTATTTTGGAACCCCCCCCCCCCCCTTTCTCCTATGTACGCCCATGCGAAGCATTGTAATAATATAGCTAATTTTGAATTTTAATGATGTCAATATTTCAATGACGTCACTTTGAATCTCCTTACAATAACCATACACTGAGTGCAGGACGTTTCCGTTTTAAGAATGCTGGACAAATTCCAATGCAAAATTAATTGCTATTGAATTTTTGTTTGTTTGAACATTACTAATGCACCTGAATATGTTTGAAGCAAATCTTGTGATTACAAAATTGTACCTTTTACGAAATATGGATTTGAAGTGAAATTGCTGTAAGATATGTTATATTTATTGTGTACGAACCCAAAACAAGGGTGCGAAAAGTCTTCGACCTTAGGCTTACGATGTTTTGTACATAAGTCTAAATTGCTATTAATATTATTCAATATTCAGATTACAAATACACCGTTTTTGTTGAATGTACCACTACTAAATTGTTTATTATTATTAATTCATGTTACTTACATGTATTATAAATGGCACTGTCAGATCGAAATATCAGAACAGCTAAAATCACCAAAAAGGGTATTTCTAACGCCATATCTGTTGTTCTGTTTGGCAAATTCCTCCACTGTTTAGGCCTATTTATAATCCTTCTCACAGAGAACATCTTTTTTTTCCATAGTTCTAAATATGATTTTTCTCGACATTTAAATATTGTCTTGAGTTTCGTGGTTCTCTGCTTGCAGCTGTATGTGTAATCTTTGCAGCAACTATGTTATATTATTCGATTTTTATTATTTTATTTTTTGTTTTGTTTGTTCGATTATATCCACGAACACATCTTAATGCTCGAAAGTAAGTCTATAACAAATTATTAATTATCAACGCATCATTATTACATACTCATTTGAAATTGTTACTAAAGCAAAAATTATAATCATATGGGTTTCATCCAGAAAGTAAAAATATCTACCAACCAAAAACAGACATAGAGTTAGGCAGTACAAAGCGTGTGTGTGTGTGTGTGTGTGTGTGTGTGTGTGTGTGTGTGTGTGTGTGTGTGCAGGGTTCGAACTTAACGGTCGCCCGATCGCCCCTGGCGACTGAAAACGACGACGGGCGACTGAAAACCCACAGTAAAGTTGGCCGCCTGGCGACCGATTTTTTATATATATTTTTTTTTAAATCAATAATTAATAAATAAATAAAAGTACAGCTATGTAACCTACTTTGCATCATGAAAAAGTGTAGGTCTGCTTTTACATATAAACATATGCCCAATATAAGAATAAGTGTAAGGTAAGTCAAGTGGCATGTAAAATTGGGCACAAATTCATGTCGACAAGATGGCCTTAGATTACAGTTATCTTCCCATTTGGTTGTCAAAAATCCGGAAATTTGACCGTGCAAGTAGTCTGCTGTTTGACTGTGATTATTTCATGGCAGACAGCTATGAAGTGGCATCTGTTTGACTGAAGTGACAGGGGATAGCATGTAGTTTGTAAACATGTGTAACTTGTTGACATTGAAGACTTGTTTGTGGTAATTCCGGCCCATGCAAAAGTAGTGCTTTTTGTGTAAAATGGGTGTACTCCGGCCTGGTTTAGAGGGTGTGTCTGTTTAAACCAATATGCTGGGAGAAAGAGCTGGACAACAGCGGTTGTCCTTTTCAGGGTATGTGTCCCCCGTGCAGGCAAAGGTACATACACAACTTCATGGGCCTGCTGATATTAATAAAAATGTTATAGCCACTAAGGCTATATAGAAACATATAGCGAAATTAATTGTAGTCTGAGGCCAGATTCAGCCCTGGTTATCTGTAAATGTCATAGATCGTGTCCACTGAACATTATATTTTAGGTTTTTTTTTTAAATAATTATTATTTCATTGAGGGGGGGGGGGGGGGGGGGGGAGGAAAGGATTGTGTCGGTTATACCAGTGCTCAACGTTTGGTGAACGCAAGCATCTTTGTTTGTTGGACATTATATAATCCTATTACCTAATTTAATATGAAACGCTAAGCGATTTCGCAAACCTAACACGTGCGTAGCTTCTTCTAACTTCTAAACGTGCATAGTTCGTATTTACCACTCGTGGCTCATCGCGTTATTTATTTAAAGAGTGGGTTGGTTGAGTGCAGGAAAATACTCAAAATAAATGTTTTCTCTTATAATCTGTTGCAATATTGTTTTTGTTTTTTTAAATATTATTCGGGCAAGTCAAAAAAATGGATCCGAGCAAGTGAAAGTGCTGTCACCACTTACCCGGATGGCAACTAAAAAAAAGAAGAAGTTAAGCGTAGACACTGTGTGTGTGTGTGTGTGTTGGGGGGGGGGGGGGGGGTTAGAAGGGCATGGGATATTGCTCTCCCAAATCACACATCTTGGTTCCTTCCACATTTTATATTTGTCATGGCAAAGACTCAAAGACAATGTGGTCCTCCCATGTGGGTCGCGGCTGGCCCCCAATATAAAATATGTCGATGTTTCCTGATAAAACAATAAAATCCAACATATTTTACATTTAATTTCTCCAATTATAAGATTCCACCTGGAACGTTTTGGACACAAAAACAGGTGGGTTCAAGAGCTAGGTGGTGTTAATTTTACCGAAAAGGTCCAAAAGGTTTGAAGTTGTTTTTGAATATAGTAGTTTATGGAATGGGGTTTCTTAGTTGCCAAATCTATTCGGATTAAAAAACAACAATTGATTTTTAATAACAGTGTTGAAATCTGCGCCATGAAGGAATTAGGGTAGAGATAACTAAAATGTCTGTAGTTTAGTCAATATACAAGATAGAATAACAAATGACCCCTTATATTAACGCTACTGGTCTCTACCATCCATTCATTAAATTTAAATAGGTCAGTAGAGGTGAAAAGGTCACCATTTTGGACCGGCGCTTAAAATCTGGACCATTTTTTTGGTCAAACTTCTCTCTCATTTCTGTAAAATGTGGTTTATCAAATCTTTTGAACTATTTTTGTATATTTCTGTGTATTTGAAAGGGGAAAACAACAGATTTAGTTAATTGGTTTCGACATATCACATATAATGACACGATTTTCACTATATGACAGTTTGTCGGAATTTCCAATATTTAAGAGTTGGGTAAACATAACGCCACATATCTCTGAATGTTTTAAAGGTAGGATTATATATTACCACTCACATTGAAGGTAATAACATGAAGTAATAATTGATATGCATTTCTACATGGTTGGTTGAATAATTAGGTCACTACAGGTCAAAAGGTCACGCTGTTTTACCGAAGCTTACAATTGGTCCATTTTCTTTGATCAGACTTCTCTCTTATTTCTATAAAATGTGATTTATCACGTCTTTTAAACAGTTTTTGTATACTTCTAGGCAGATAGAAGAGGAAAACAACATGCTTAGTCAAATCGTTCCGACTTAAAATATATAAGTGCACGAATTTTATGATACGGCGGTTTCATGGGGTGTCTGACATTTAAAGGTAGTGGAAACATAATACCATATAACTCTGAAAGTTTTAATAGAATGATTATATATTACCGCTCAAGTTGAAGTTAGTAGCATGACGTAATAATTGATGTGCATTTCTACATGGTTGATTGATTATTAGCAGACGTCAAAAGGTCGCGATTTGCTTTTACCAACGCCTAAAAGCTCAGCCATTTTTTTTGGTGAAACCTCTCTCTTGTTTTTATTAAATGTGGTTTATCAAGTCTTTTAACCAGTTTTTATATACTTTTAGGCGAATAGAAGACGAATACAACATATTTATTTAACTGGTTCCAATATAAAATATATAATGGCATACTTTTGTGATATGGAGGTTTGTGTAAATTTCCGATATTTAAGCGTAGGGTAAAGATAATGCCATATACATTTACAAGTTTTAATGGTGGGATTATATATTACCACACAAACTGAAGGTAGTAGCATGAAGTAATGATTGGTGCATTGCTACATGATTGATTGATCAAGTAGGTCACCAGAGGTCAAAAGGTCATATACATTAGTAAAACCCTGAATGCTATGAAATGAACATCTTGGGCAGGAAAGGGGTTGGGGTGAGGGTGGGGAGGGAGAGCACGAGCAGCCTGGGCCCAATTTCACTAAATATTGTAAGCCTAGTTTTGCACGTAAATGTAAATCTACGACTAAACCACAATTCGTATTACTGTTATAGTACATCAAATATAGTTAGAAGTACACATATTTCGTTTCCTTTTGTCCTTAAAATGCTCCATAGTCCGCAGTGATGTAATTTTCTTCATCAAATAGATGCCAAACACTTGTAAACATATGACGGATATAATTGCTAGTAACAGACGTAAACTTGCGATGATTGGTAGCGGGCAGTGGTGTTCGTTCCAGCAGACACACATCATATTTAAAAACACAGTGTCAGTTGCCAAGATTCGAACCCACTGCACCTTTTAAGTAAATTGAGATGAATGAATGAATGTTTAGCAAAACAGCACACAAATACTCATCGGCTATTGAGATATTCTTGTTTGTATGGATTACTCACAGCGTGTTTTACTTTTCTTTCTTTTTTTCACCGCCAAGTAATAGGTGTTGTGTTTATCATTTTTCCAGTACCAATTCTTTGTAAAACGAATGAAAAATTCTGCTGGAAAACTGCCCAGTCTTATACCAGAGGTGTAGAAATTTGCCTTTAGGTACTATCCTTGGTACGTTTGCCTAGGTTTCTTTCCAACATAAGTGATTTCATATTTTACTTTATCATTTACATTTATTTTACAATTTTATAATGCAGGGCGTAGCTAGGATTTTCTTTTGTGATGGGGGGGGGGGGGGGGAAGGGAGATTGAATTCTTGGAACGAACAAGCATGACATGCGCAAACACTAGAAGGTTCGTGCCTCACCCCTGGATATTTTGAAATCTAGATGCTCTGAAATAACATTTCAGGGAAGTTACATACTTAAAACATCGATATTAAATAACCTGTAAATTGTCATGTTATTTGTATTTAAATTTAACGGATTTATTAAAAAAAAATTGGGGGGGGGGGGGGGGGTAAAAAAAGAGAAAAAAAAGGGTAACTGCCCACCTTTCCCATCTGCTAGCTACGGCCCTGTATGATAACATTTACTTCCTTTTGCTAAATACATATTATACTTCTATGGCATACCAAAATATAAAGCTTGCTCTGTATAGCTGGAGTATGTGCACGCGTATTTACTTTTAGATTGCTATGGAAGGAAATGTTTTATTTAACGACGCACTCAACACATTTTATTTACGGTTATATGGTGTCAGACATATGGTTAAAGACCACATATATTGAGAGAGGAAACCCGCTGTCTCCACTTCATGGGCTACTCTTTTCGATTAGCAGCAAGGGATCTTTTATATGCACCATCCCACAGACATGATAGTACGTACCAAAATTTAGATTAAAAGTCAGTATCTCGAAGAAATTGTAAGATAATTTCTGGATGGAATCAAAATGATTCCATCACATTTCTTTATCCAAATATATCTTTTCTAGTTTCCTTGACCCGAGTACACTCTACCAAAATATCGTCAGAAGACACTGACAGTAATCACACCGAGGTGGAGAATCTTTCTTCAAGATGAATGAATGGGTCAAGTAAGTATGACCGATGCTGGCACGACACAAGTCCATCTCGTCCTTCCTGCACTGTCTATAGGAAGACTGCCACTCTCCCAAGACTGGCTTGATAGCATGAAGCTTTTTCCCAACCGCACCGTCCCAATCATGTTGCCACGTCGAAAAGATACATTGGTTAATACTACGTTTAAAATCAGTATAAGGCACACCAACCCTGGCATGAGGCAAATCCAAAGCAGACTTGGCTGTTTTGAAACATGTTTTGTTACGTTTCCCTCATTTGTTGTATATAGTTGTACATAGTTCGCACACCACGTTAGTTCCCCACTACTTGTGGCTTATAATAGTGGAAAATTGACGTAGTACAAGTTAGATGTTTTCTACAAAACATTGCTTTTCACTTACAGGAACTCTAAATAATTTTATTTACCATTTCTAGGTGTTTTTGTTCAGAACTATATATGATTTTTTTTTTCCATTCAGGTTTTGTTTTGTTTACTGCATCGTTTTTGTTTTTGTGTTGTATGAGGGAAGTTAATACTTACTATCACTGTCGGGTTTTGTTTTGTTTGGCTACTGTTTTGTTTTTGTTTCGTGTTGTTTGAGGAAAGTTGATACTCAATATCACTGTCGGATTTTGTTTTGTTTTGCTTACCGTTTTGTTTTCGTAAGGGAAGTTGATACTTAATATTCTGTTAATACTGTTGTGTTTTGTTTAGTTTACTGTTTCGTTTTTGTTTTCGTGTTGTATAAGGGAAGTTGATACTTAGTATGACTGCCGGGTTTGTGTGTTTACCGTTTTGTTTTTGTCTTCGTGTTGTGTGAGGGAAGTTGATACTTAGCATCGCTGTCGTGCCAGTCGGTGCTGTGGAAAAGGTTATTATCTGTTTCTTTCTATAGACCAGTTAATGCCACACGTCGTTAGTCCTGTGATTGGTGATACATGTGTGTTGGTTGTAAAAAAAAAAATCAGTTTCGTCTGGACAATACACATTTATGCAATTTTATTTAATCTAGTACCACTGTTTCAAGTAGCCTTGCGCTTGAAATATGTATGGGGTACCTGTAAAAAAAAAGTACTCAAATTTTGTGCTGAACAAGGGTAATTATAGACGCTACTCGTTATCTCTGAAATGAGCAGCTTGACTCCAACTTTTTGTCTGATTCACTTTAAGAGTGAGGGGTGGTAGTATTTATATCAGTGGTGTACATGTCCTTTGATACGCTGCAGGTAAGAGTTTCAACTACATATGTTACAATGGTCATCTATGGGATTTGATTTGGTGGTATACATCATATAGAACATATTCAGTGCATAACAAAATGTTACAATGATCGTCGTATGGGATTTGATTAGGTGGTATACATCACATATACCATATTCAGTGCATAATAAAATATATTATCATTTTGTCATTTGATTAAAGGGACATTCCTGAGTTTGCTGCAATTTTCAACGATTGTAATCAAATATTATTTTTTGGGCATAAAATATTTGTGGCTGTATATTGAATGCGTTTCTGATCGTTCTAATATTTGTACTAGGTTCAATTTCGTTTTATTTCCTAAAATATTCTTTTTTTCTTATGTACAAAATTATTTGAGGACAAAATCCAGTTTAGGCTTCTTACAAATATTAAGACGACCAGAAACACATTGAATATACAGACACTGATATTATAAACAAGAAAATGTTTTTAATATGCAAGTTTAATCGTATAAATATTTTATTAGTAGGAAACATCTTACATTGCAGCAAACTCAGGAATGTCCCTTTAATTAACCGTCACTCGACCATTCAAGTTCACGATGACCTTGATCTTGACAATAACACTGTATGTGGCTCTGAATGGAGTTGGAATCGAAGTCAGCACTGAGAAAATGTGTTCATGCAATGGTTTTTGTCAGTTACTTGTCGTTATGCATGGTCTATAAGGTACTTATTCATTGATATTTTTAATGCTGATATACGCCTCATTCACATTTGTTATCATCAACTGGTGGTGCGTTTTCAATGCTGTTCAGTATATATAATATATATATAAATAATGTTTTGAAAAATTCTGAACAATTTTACATTCCCAAAATCGACGTACTATAGATTATTTTCCTTCATGACAAAAAGTCCATGTTTTACTATCAATTAATTTTAATTTATATGAAAAACTATTAGTAGTTAATATTCTATGAAGTATTCTATATTAGAACCATATATAGCCCTCCCCAGCAGTAAAGGTCATTTTTCTTATTGTGGTGTGTACAACAATTTTACTTATTTTTTAACCGATTGGTCTTTTTAAATTGCACAAAAAAATAGTATAGGTATTTTTTAAATACTTTTTTTTCTTAAATCAAATCAAACTGAAATTATTTAGATAAATCAGTGTTGATAAAGTCAAATTATTTAGATAAATCAGTGTTGATAAAGTCAAATTATTTAGATAAATCAGTGTTGATAAAGTCAAATTATTTAGATAAATCAGTGTTGATAAAGTCAAATTATTTAGATAAATCAGTGTTGATAAAGTCAAATTAAAAGCTGGGAAGGACTATACGATGTATTTATTTCGCTCGTTGTTACAAATGGTTTTAAATAATAAGTTCTAAAATACAATCATTTTGCCATTTTATAATTGCAGAATTTAGCATTCCAGAAGATACTAGTGTATAATAGTATAGTTTTGAACCACGTCTGATATAAACAGTTTCCTTTGAACGGGAGAGTCATCTAAAAGAATATTCGGTTCTACTTTGTTTAGTTTAGTTTGTTTTCCTAAGGTTAAGTGAGTTAATAGCTCAATAATATTCTAAAAATCTCAGACGAACGTGCACTTTTAGGATTATGAAAAATGCATTTTAAGATATTGCAAAAAACCGGATGACCAGAACCACATCAGGTGTATGCAAATTAACATTCTAAATAATAAAATGAAAGTACTTCTAATTTAAATTATAAAAAATACGGCTTTAATAGTGAAAAATAGATATAACCCAAAACACTCTCTAAGAAATCCTAACACAGTAACGGACTTTAAATGTATAACCATGTAACAATAAAACAATTTTTTAATACAATGTTATGGAATTTTAACAACAATAAGATCAATTTTATACAGTGTTATGCAGGTTTAGCCATATATCAATACGACCAATTATTAAATAAAATGTTTACAGGAATCAGACAATATTTACTAATAGACTTTAAAAACTAGCAAGAAATCAGCATAGCAGTGAGTATAATTCTCAGTTTTTGAAACGTTAATTTAACAATTGACTGTAAATATTTTTTGGTCCATGCACACTTTTGTATGATCCACTAAGCCGAGTTATTGGTTTTTGTTTTCGGTTCATACTTCAAAGTACAAAATATATTTGTGATCAATTCTTAAATAAACATGTTTGAGAAATAGAGGAGAATGATAAATCACTCCTCTACATTCAGTCATAAGAGTGATAGGCGGGAGATGTTATAACTGAACCGACTCTATGATTGTGCCAGTTTATACAGAAATCCACATTATACAGATGCTAATTTAGACAGATTCCACTGTTACAGCTGTATAAATATTTTCATGTGTACAAAGTGATTGGAACATAACATCCTGTTTGGGTTACTACAAACGTCTAAGACTCATTGAATATACAGGTACTAGTTTCATTTTGGCAAATGCCTATTCAACTCTGTGTTGTGCAGAGATACTGCTATAATCACGTGATACGGGGTTTTTTTTGCGTTCAGATTTAGCCTTTAAAAAAGCTTTATTGGTAATAGTCATAAAACCCCAAAGAGTCTTTTTAAAACTAAGAAATGCTATTTTGGTTTTGTACACAGTAACAAACTTTAAATATATAACCATGTAACAATAAAACCAATTTTTATACAATGTTATGGAATTTTAACGACAATAATATCAATTTTATACAGTGTTATGCAGGTTTAACCATATATACGATGTCGCATAATTTTAAACATATATCTATAAGACCCATAATACACAGTATATTAAATAAAATGTTTACATGCATAAGACAATATTTACTAATAGACTTTAAAAACTAGTAAGAAAACAACAGCAGTCTATAATTCTCTCTTCTTTTTTTAAAAACCGGTTAATTTAACAATAGACCGCATATCCATCATTTTGATCCTATACCTTCTATACCTTAAAAGTATATTGATAAATCACAAAGCGTTCCGATGCCGCCTGACATCAATTATAGTGATACGCCATCCCCCCGAATGATAATAAAACACATGGCGACAACGAAACGTTTCAAGAAATAAACCTTAGGTTATGAATATTAAATCAGTGTTTCTGCCAGAAAGACATGTTTGGGTATGGCGATATGAAATTGAATGCAACCATAATCAACAGGGGGTATGGTGGGGGCTCCCCTAGAAAGAAAATGGGTTAAGTTTAGGGTTAGGGTTAAGAAAATCATACAGTAATGATAAGAGTAATTAATTTTGTCAAAAGGTTAACTTTAAAAAAATAAAGATAAAAAATATGGTGTGTATGGCGCCATACCCATGTTACCCTCTGGCAGAAAACCTGTAAATGTATGTGGGATACGACAAAAGTTACATTTTCCAGAACTATTGGAATATATTGCGAATCATGACATTATTTGTTCATCAGAGAAAACATTTGTCGGCTTCGATATTATTGAAATTCATGATTACATCGTAATAACTGTTAAGTGTCGATCCGGAGGTATTGCTATATTTATTAATAATTTTAAAAACGCAAAGTGTCATTTGGCAGGATTCGAACCTACTGCAGAGATTTGCATGCAATTTAACAGACCGCGACCTTAACCGTTCGGCCACCGGGACATCGACAAAAACAAATGTAACCCCAATGAACTGTGAAACCAGCAATATTTAATTATGTACTAGTATCCTTTTTAGGTTTGGTGCGGGACGTAGGTCAGTGTGAGATCGATCCCCGCCGGTGGGCCCATTGGGCTATTTCTCGTTCCAGCCAGTGCACCACGACTGGTATATCAAAGGCCGTGGCATGTGCTACCCTGTCTGTGGGATGGCGCATATAAAAGACCCCCTGCTGCTTATCGAACAGAGTAGCCCATGAAGTGGCGACAGCGGGTTTCGTCTCAATATCTGTGTGGGCCTTAACCATATGCCTGACGCCATATAACCGTAAATAAAATGTGTTGAGTGCGTCGTTAAATAAAACATTTCCTTCTTCTTCTTCCTTTTTAGGTTTAGAATCAGAGACCGCCCCCCCTCCCCCTTTTTTTTTACAGGTACCCCATACATGTTTCAAGCACAAGAATACTTGATACAGTGGTACTATATGAAATAAAATTGCATACATTTTGTGCCCAGATGAAATTAATGTTGTTTTACAACCAACACATACACATTTATCACCAATCACAGGACTTGTGGTATTAACTCTATCAAAAGTTGGGCGCACCTCAAACTCTGACCCAGCCAGAAGTTATTTGGATTAGTACTACCTATAAGCATTGATGGAATTCCAAATGAATATCTCAAGTGCAGAAAACAAACTAGTTCCGATTTAAAAAAAACTATTTAACCTTATTGTGTGATATTGCCCGATAACTGGTCAGCAGGTATTAGCAAACCAATATATAAAAAGAAAGGTAATCTGAGAGGACCCAAATCAAACTGACAAACTATGATTGTAAGCTCTTTTGGAAAACCTTTTACATCTTTCTCGAATCTTAAGAAAAACCAAAATACGTAAATGGTAAATTTCTTAGAATCGTATTAAATAACGAATATTCTGCTTTTTTAAATTATGTCAAACTGTATACGTCAAGGCGACACTATTTTATTCATATTATTCGCTATACATTTAATTATTTAGAAAGTGTACTAGTAGATCAACAGTGTAAAAGGAATTAAATTAGAATAGAACATAATACTGATCTATTTATAATAATTACAATGCTACTTCATGTTGATGATACAGTTAATTTGACAGAATCATTGGATGACCTACACAAATCACTACACGTGTTTTTTCAGAATACTGCGATAATTGGAAACTAGAAATAAATATTGAGAAGTCAAACATAGTTATCTTTGACTCAAAACCAGCAAATAATAATTTTTATTTCTACATCAAAGATATCAAATTAGATTTTGTCAATAGCCATAAATACCTAGGTATCATTTTCACAAGAACTGGATCATTTGTCCAAGCACCCCCAAACCCCCTCCCCACCCCACCACCAACAACACCCCCCCCCCCCCCCGCAAAAAAACCCTCACCCCCCAAAACAAACCCACGGTCATGCGGAATGACTTTATTGAATACTAGGAAAAGCAATCTAAATTTACCTATAGGTATTCAGTTACAATTTTTTTTATAGTATTATTGTCCATATATCCTTTTATATTCCTCTGAAATTGGCAGCTATGGTAGGAAAGAGAAGAACACTTCCCGTGTTTTAAAGGGCTATATGGGCTTTTCCATTAGGTTTGGGCCACGTTATCACAGGAAAGGCATCCAAAATATCAGGAATATTATACAGAAGTGAACGTGTTCATGTTGAACTCGAAAACAAATTAGGCATAGGAAAATTACTGGCTAAACAAAACACATTTCAAATGAAAAAGCTTTCAGTCGTTCCTAGATCCACTAGTTGGTCTGGATTTTCTCCAGTCGCTGGTTGTCGTGGATTTTCTTCAATTGCTGGTTGGTGTGGCTTTTCTTGATCACCTGGTTGGCGTGGATTTCCTTGATCAGCTGGTTGGCGTAGCTTTTCTTGATCAGCTGGTTGGTGTGGATTTTCTTGATCATCTGGTTTGCGTGGGTTTTGTCTGGCTGCTGGGTATCCTGCTTTAACTGGCTTACCAAGGGGTTGG
The DNA here is from genome assembly GCF_016097555.1 of Gigantopelta aegis. Classification (NCBI taxonomy): domain Eukaryota; kingdom Metazoa; phylum Mollusca; class Gastropoda; order Neomphalida; family Peltospiridae; genus Gigantopelta; species Gigantopelta aegis. The sequence goes on along the minus strand of NC_054712.1, from coordinate 10,980,664 downwards.
CTTTGAAGTGGAGTGGACTGGGCGCCGTCTTTATATGGACGGACCATAACGAGTTCCTAAAAGGAGAGACTGAAGAGTTAGTGATAAAACCGGCTGAATAATGAAAGAGTCGCTTAGGCAATGTACATGCTTGTAGGATACAGTATCTGTTTCCTAAAACTAGCTTGTAATGAATGTAATATTCAACGAAGACACGTAAGATTGCACACGACCATTAATTACACCAGGCATTTCAAAACAATTTCCGTGTCAGAATATATTCTGTGAAAACCAAAACCAAAAAACCCCACCAAACCCACAAAAATCCCTCCACCTATATCGGGAAAGTCGGGTGATTACTAGTTTTAGGGAGTACTCTCTCTTGATTCCTACCGTGTAAAACAGCAACATTGGTCGACCACAACATGTTCATTTAGCCACCCACAGGCCAGAGCAGTGCACAGTTGTTAACAATTAGTACCAACTATACGACAAGTAACTTCAAACCAATGGGTAATTTAAATTCTACAGATGCCAACCATCTTGCAAACATCGAAGAAAGATTTCAAAAAGGCATTTCAGAATTTTGTATTATTAATAAATGTTTTAACGAGAAGTGAATTCCTAATAACGTGTCAAATAGTGGTGGGGTACCATAACTGGATAACTATTTTGACGATACTGTCTGGTTTGAACGCAATAACAATTTTGTGTTTAAATTGGTGAATATCATCATCAGACAGAAACTTTTGAGGTTCGAATATATGTGTATTATGAGGCTGTATGTATGTATGTATGCTTGCATATACGAACAGAACTCGATTAAATGCATATCCCCGGTCCAGGGCAAATTTATGCTACACAAGTTCAAACATCTTTAACATGTCATTTGAAGCTTCAGGCATGACCACCATGGGCTCCGCCTCTACCACGGCCAACTAATGGGATGGAATAACATTGTTTATTTTTATAAATAATAAAATTAAAATAATACTTAATTTAAAAATAAAAGATATTTTATTTTGATTTGCTTTAAAAATGGGTGGTTTCGCAAGTTTGCTCAAATTTTACAAAAGGTCAAACATATAAGAACACTAACAAACAATTGAGCACAAATATAGGAACATGAAATAAACATCAGTGAAGTTACCTAAGTACCCTCAAAGCAGGCTAACAAAGTAAAATATTGTTTTCAATTTCACGAGGGCCGAGTTTCATTAATGTGCCCAACTCGAGTCAAAACCAAAAGGATGTCTATTTATCAGACTGCGCAAGCGGTTTGCTCTAATCAAGACAGAGACAATTTGTTAATTCTAAACACAAATTAGGAGATAATTATGTTGTTTTTGACCATTTGCGGACGTTAATGCTAGTGTTACAGTAGCAAACTGAGTTTTACCAGCGACGCGACGCCCATTCTAATTCAGTAAATCCGTGTAAATAATTATTTTCAAGACGAACCCAGTGTTAACAAAAGCCTATAATAGCATCAAGATTACTGCAATAAACACGAACTTGAACACCATGCTATAAACACCATGCACATGCTCCTGTGTACGGTATGTGTATACATCGCATATTATCTTATTGGTGTTTATTGCATATACTACTTTTCTTTTGATGTTTATTATTGTATTAATAGCATTTACAATATATCCAACTGACAACCAATAACAGTGTTTCTGCCAGAAAGGCATTTTTGGGTATGGGCTATGGAATTGAATGCAACCACATTCAACAAGGGGTATGGGAGGCCTCCCCACCCCCCCACCCCCCCCCCCAGTTAAGTTTAGGGTTAGGGTTAAGGAAATCATACAGTAATAGTAAGAGTAATTAATTCTGTCCAAACGTTAACATAAAATAAAAAAAATCTGCCAACATTTTTGGGTATTGCGCCATACCCGTTTTACCCTCTGGCAGAAACCCTGAATAAAGGAGTATTTAATGAGACAGAAGATATCCATCTTGAGGCCAGAATGAGCAAAGCAGACTTTTAGACTTGAATGTGTGTGTGTGTGTGTGTGTGTGTGTGCGCGCGCGCGCGCGTGTAATTTATCTCACTTGCACCCATTTTTAGGTTTTACCAAGTTAATATTAAAACTGTTTAAAAGCAATCGATTATACCTCAAATCAAAATGAATTACATAATTTTCCCAATTGAAATGGTACGAAAAAGTATTAAAATAGTCTCCCACCAGTTTTGTACCGATCGATCGTCGTTGATTGAACAATTAAGGTGCATGCTTTATTTTATTCTGAAGTTGTCGAAACGGTAATTGCGAGGACACTAGAACGCAGCAACAGGTCTGTGCATTTCCACGATCCGTTTAGTTTTGTTGGAAGTAATTGTGTCCGATTTTTGCTGATTGATGTGCGGTGTATTGTAATAAGTAGAATACTATACTCATTCTCGAAAGAGACCGTTTATATTAAAACTCGTGGTTTCGATCATACATTGCTCGTTTCCACTCGTGATGTACGACTGAAAACACACTAATTGTAATATAAATGCTGTCTCACGGGAACTCGTTTAGTATTCTCTTTATCTGTCACAAAATAAAATTTGCCTTCACCTTCCGTCTGTGGCGTTTCACTAAATACGCGATTGCAAAGACAACCACGAAGCAAGCCACAATGCCAACGATGATGACGATGACATTCCGCAAAACATCAGAACAGAGGTTGGAGCCGTCGGCACAGTGGTCGTGCGATGCACACTCCAGGTTACCGGGGATGCAGCGGCCGTTGTCACACGTGAAGTCAGATACTTTACACGGCTCTGAAAAATACATGTACAGTTAAAGTAGCGAACCCTAGTTCCAGTCCGTGAAAATCGACACCAAGTTTGGTTAATCTACAAACCAATTTCACCTCTTTGTTAATAAATTATAAGTAGCTCCCTATCTTTTTCTTTTTGGCGTACAGTTCAAAATTGCGCCTAATTTCCTTCACAAAAATGCGCACAAATTCTTTTTCGGCTTAATCCTATGGGCCCCTGTGCGTGCTGTAACCTTACCGTGGTGCAAGGGTGTAACATTCTCTTTGAGAATGGCCAATACAGCACAAATTAAAATTTTGAATAAAAGTCAGTATCTATCTGTGTTATTTGTATTTTTGCACAGTTCTTTACACTGTTTTTATTATTTTTTTAAATCTTGAATTTTTATATTGATGTTGATCATCACTTTATTTGTTTGCATTACTATAGTTTGACACCCAATGACCGATGTATTTTTCGTGCTGGGGTGTCGTTAAACATTCATTCATTCATTAATCCTATGGGACTTCTAAATTCCATAGCACCATACCACCCTCCGCCTGTTACTGTCCCCGGTCGGACTGCTGGTGCTTCCTTGCACCTGCCAGTGCAGGCGGTTCCCCCTCCAACCCACCCCATCCCTTTCCTGACCTGGGCAGAGGAGCCGGCCGAGGCTGGCACCGTTGCCCAGGACAGACGTGCGCTACATAAGCTTGTTCTGAATGTGCACGTTAAACACTCTGACCTGACCTGACAACAATTTACATTTCGGACCCTTGCTGCTTAGTGGAGAGGAAGGATGGGAAACATGGAAGAGGACAATAGAAAGAATAGGAGACACAAGAATATCATCAAGGGCTTGTCGGACTTACCTCCAGTGTAGATACACAATTGCATACGAGTCTCCCACGGGTTGTCCTGCCACGATCTAAACAGATCAGGCCCGTTTAAGGGCCAATACCAGGGCATCAATAGGCTAGGTTCCAATAATGAGCTACTGTCGGCATACTAAGTTCAAAGCTATACCTAGTTCCCTTTTATATTTCGGTGAACCATGCAAACATGTCCCAATTCCTTCATACAAACTGCACAACCTTTTCTTTTTGATTTAATCCTACGGGACATTCAAAACTGCATAGCACCAAAACTACTTACTGCCCGCCACTGACTCTGGTAGGGCTGCTGGTGATCCCTTGCACCTGCCAGTGCGGGCGGTCCTCTCTTCACCCACCCCAACCCGTTTCCTCTTCTGGACAGAGGAGCCGGGACATGTGCCAATGACAAGCGTGCACTACGACAGCTTGCTCTGAATGTGCCCATAAAACCCTATGACCTGACTTGACCTGACAACAATTTACATTAGATACAATTGACTCTTTGGCAGATGGATGTCAATTCATTTACTCGTAAGAAGAAGGAGGCCAATTCATGTTTGTCAACAAAGAGGTAGATATTATGAATATCTGCATTCTGTTTCAAAGAAATTCACTGTATGATTATTAGTTATAAGCATCAGTATTGGAATGGACTGGACGTCATGTCCGACTCTATGAGAATGAATGCTCTCATAAGGAGGTCATCTAGTGTCTGTCTCGATACACGCAAGTCATGGTAATGGGGAAGCTACTCCGTCTCTTGATATGGACTCGGCCTTAATGTCAGCAAATGTCTTGAGATAGGAATGACATAAGCTGGCTCTACTCATTCAAGGGTACTTCCTCGTAAGACATGACTCAAATATAAATACCATATCATAGTACAACAGACATCTTATAGTAGGATAACTACCCCATCAAATGTTTACAAACATCTCTCATTTTGAAATGAACAGCATCTGAATTTTAACCCCTTGATAGGAGGCTATCGAGCCGAAAGCAAAGAGAGGATGCTACAGATGTGAACAGTGTGAGCAGCCGTTTACCCATGGACAGCAAATAACTCATGACCACTGGATATCTAGCTATCAGAATTGCCATGCAATCAGGAAGGATCGTCTAGCAACAGACAATGTGTATGAACCACAATGCAACCTTCAAACATTGGGTGATACAATTAGAGGTCATGCTATTCAAAGTGAGGGCATACAGAAGAATGACCCAACGAAATTTCCGAAGAGCACTTTAAAATACTTTAAAACAAGCCCTCGGGGACAGGAATGCTCAAAATATGGCACATGGGGGAATATGTAAAGATGGCCAGAGAAAAAGGCGAGACTACCGATAGGGCAGAAGCAAGTGTCAGACAGCACTCAAGTTTGAAAATCCAGATGCTGCCATGAGGGATCCTTTAATGAATACCAGAGACAAAGCAAAGTTCTCAGTGTCACTATCCATATGTCACACTGTCAGCAATCCAACTATATTCCTACTACAATCAAGCTGAGATCCAAGCACGCCGTCATCAGTGTAAAGAACAGAGATAAAAGCTGCTTCATGTGGTCCATCTTGGCTGCACTGCATCCTGTCAAAAACACACACAGACAGTTTTAACACATACTACAAATATGTTGATGAACTAGACTTCACAGGGATCATCTTCCTAGTTAAGATGGTGCATGTTCAAGACACAGAACAACATTGCTATCAACGTCTTTGGTTTTGAAAAAGGAAATGTAATCCCCATCTATTTGTCCAGGCACCCCTTTGATCGACACGTGGACCTGCTGATGATTTCTGAAAGTAAGATATCACATTATTGTCTACTGCAGTCACATCATTATGTAGGCCATAGGCAAAGTGCAAAACAAACATTTGAATTCTTGAATTCTATACCAAACAACATGGAAAAGTATATCTCATTTACCCTGGGATGCATGGTTTTGAACAACTCATTCCAATTTATGAACACCTCTTTGGAGAAACTCACATGTAATCTGGTCAAGGAGGGAATTTCAAAATTCAATCACATTAGTCAATATTTTAGCCAATACAAACTTTACAAGTCTACCATTACGACTATAGTTTCAGAAGAAAAAATCACAGACACAACTTCCTCGAAAAGAAGATTTTTGCAGTTCACTGAGTGGTCAGAATATCAAAGATGAGAACTATGAATATGCTCATATCATATGGAATGACTTCAATATACAAAATCTTGGGGAATACTTGATTTGTATGTCAGCACTGTTGTCCTGGTATTAGCTGATGTGTTTGAAAAGCAGCTGTGAAAAGCAGCTCTGAAGATGACATATACATCCAGAGTCGCTGACTGACAGAGATCAACACCTGTTTATTGAGTAAGGATTGAGCTGTGGTATCTCTTTTAACACCCAAAGCTGTTCCAGAGCAAACAGTGCTCATCTTCCAGAGTTTAACCTGAACAAACTGAGAGCCATTATAACCTGCTTAGATGTAAACAAAATACATGGCTCGGCCATGTCACAACCTCTACCTGTTTGGGAATTTCACTGGTTCAATGAGACAGACAGTTGGATATTGTACAAGTGCCAAATGATGCATCAGAAGGATATATTAGAAGTGGACCTCGACTACCCCCCCCCCCACCCCCCATGAACTCCACAATCTACACAGTGATTATCCATTAGCCCTGGAGAAACTCAAGGTCACTGAAGAGATGACCGGCCTCGGTGGCGTCGTGGTAGGCCATCGGACTACAGGCTGGTAGGTACTGGGTTCGGATCCCAGTCGAGGCATGGGATTTTTAATCCAGATACCGACTCCAAACCCTGAGTGAGTGCTCCGCAAGGCTCAATGGGTAGGTGTAAACCACTTGCACCGACCAGTGATCCATAACTGGTTCAACAAAGGCCATGGTTTGTGCTATCCTGCCTGTGGGAAGCGCAAATAAAAGATCCCTTGCTGCTAATCGGAAGAGTAGTCCATGTAGTGGCGACAGCGGGTTTCCTCTCAAAATCTGTGTGGTACTTAACCATATATCTGACGCCATATAACCGTAAATAAAATGTGTTGAGTGCGTCGTTAAATAAAACATTTTTTTCTTTCTGAAGAGATGCTCACTCCATATACCAAACAGCTGTTAGATGAACTGAACTTGAACGGCACCTCCACTGAAAGTTGATGCCGAATTTACAACCAAAACTAAAATATGTGGTGTAATACAGTAATCTACAATTCTACATTTCTCTCAGCATAAAGATGACTAAGATTAACAGAGTGATGACTTTCGAACATCAACCCTGATTCAATACAGAAACAGAAAGAGCACCAAAAATTATTTTGAAAAATACTTTTTGTTTTAAAATGATGAACAATTCAGTGTTTGGAAAAACAATGGAAAACCTGAGGAAAAGAGTGATTGTCAACCTTGCCAAAAACAAGAAAAGATCATGCAAACTGGTAGCCAAACCCAACATCCATGCCTTCCAGATATTTAACCTGTTAAAACACAGACTGTATTTGGACAGGCCGATCTATGTTGGGTTCACCATTATAGATGTGTTCAAAATATTGATGTACGACTTCCATTACACCTACATCAAAGAGATAAAGTCAAACTTGTGTTCAAGGACAAAGACTCATTGTGTTACAGTATCGAAACAAAATATATGGTAGGAGACCATCACCTGTTTGACACCTCTGATTATCATACTAGCCACCCAGTCTACAGCACCACAAACAAGAAAGTCCTAGGTAAAATGAAAGATGAAATGCGTGACATTCTTATTCAGGAATCTGTTGCTCTTAAATCCAAGATGTATTGTCTCATCTATGAGGAGAAGGGCCATCTGATGGAGAAGAAGACTGCCAGGAATAAAGAAAAGTGTCATTAAAAACCACACAAGGCACCAACACTATAAACAGTGTCTCTTCAATAGGGAAATCCATATGTCTTGCATGATGCTGATCCAAATCTATTAAAGTGATCTCTATAATATCTAACTCAACAAACTGGGACTGTGCCCGTTTGATGATAAGAGGTGTTTTCTTCAAGATGGTGTAACCAGTTTCAGCTACAGCCATTGGAAAATGTCCAAGAATGCTTTTCCGTAAAAACTATTAATAGGGGAAGTATCATCAAAATTAACTCATTTGTGTAAACTGTTGATCAAGCTAATACCGTGTCCTATGTATCCAAAGGCCTATTCCAAACCATTCAACATGATACGTCATTTAACTGATTAAAACTTCAAGCCTCTATAGCTGTGACTCCTATAACTCCTGTTTTGGCTCCAATGGCTCCTGTTCTGGCAGCTGCTCTGGCTCCTTGTGCTCCTAATCTGACTCCTATTTCTGATCCTATGGCTCCTGCTCCGGCTCCTATAGTTCATATGGCTGCTATTGCTCGTGCTCTGGCTCCACAAACAAGAAGGTCCTAGTAAAATGAAAGATGAACATTTGTTGGTTTTAAATCCAAGAGAATTAGGGCAAAGTGATTTAGAAGAAGACTGCCAAAGGAATAAAGAAAAAGGTCCAGATCCTATGGCTCCTATAGCTCCTATGGCTCCTGCTTTCCTACTACATCCCTTCACCATGATCGTATCGGGGCCCACCTCGTGTTAAAAACCTTTTAGGTCTATAAACTTTTGAAGGATGGTAAAATTGACACATCTCCCCAACACATTATCTGAATCTACAAATGTTGGCAGCCTCTATGTGATAGTATCAATGTGGTCGCGAAAGTTGAATTCATCCGAGGCATGCACGAAGACCTGCAACAAGAAATCTCATCATATTGGATTACCCAATGTCTATAGCTGGCAAAGACTCGCATTAATGACCTATTCATAGAAGGAAGTTACCACATAAACCTCTTGGTAATTGCTATCAATCAGAACCTGCAGTGCAGCAAAGACCCATCGAAGAAACTGTCATTACGTGGCTCTCTTCAACAATCCCATCGACAAGTCATGATCTTGGCTCCAGCAGATGTATCCAGAAAACTATCGTCATTTCAGGCAACAGTTTGAGGTAGCTACTCCTAAACTCTATGGGCGTCCTTCTGGGGAACTTGAAACAAACCACACCAGAAAGCTTACATCTTCAACCAAACAAATGGGAAGAGATATATAAAATTATAAAAAGGAAACCGGTGCATGTGAAGACATTTGTGGTGAACAGACGTGTGAAGAAGAGTTGTCCGAAATGCATTCATGTGATGATTGCAGAGTGATGTTTCAGGACGTACACGATCTACAGAGACACGTTAAGAAATGATGTCCCATAACTGGAGGGGAACTTCCTGCAAAGAGAGATATGAAGTAGAAGAAAGTCAAAACGACAATGAGTGGGAAAGGGCTGGACTGGATTATATGTGGCACCTTACCTGCAACAATGATGAAGACGAATGCCTGAAAAGAGACAAACATTCGGATAAGGCAAAGTCTGAGCAATTGGTGGATCCGAAAACTTATGGGAGTAGTCCTATGTCAACAGACTGGCATTTATACCATTATTTACTCATTGCTTCTCGAAATCCTCTCTAATAAAACCGATTCTGGATAGAATCGACGAGGTGGAATGCACAACCGAGTCTATGGCACTTAAATAAAAAATTAAACCACTTCTGAAGTTGGTTGCAAAGAAGGCTATTTCTCAAATCGAAATAACTGCTGATAAATCTGACACTGAGGAAAAGGAATCAGACAGTGAAGACACTAACTAGACTGTATATAAGGCGTATCCGTTGCCAGTAAGTAACACAGTTACTGATTCAACTGGAGAGTGATGATCATGTAAGGGGATTACTTGAATGAGGTTTATTATGATCCATCAAACCCAGCCAGCTTTTCTGGTCCAGATAAACTATACAGATATGTCATAAAAGCTAGGAAATACGTCGTCAACAAAAAACAATATCAGAAAGTGGTGACAAAGGCAAGAGTCTTATAGTTTACATTAACCACGTCTAGAGCTTTTTATAAAATTCACTTTAAGAATAATACCTGGAAATGGCACATTATTTTAAAGTATGACTACATATTTCCCCACTAAAATACCATCTAATATCTTGCAAGACATATTTCCCCACTACAATACCATCTAATATCCTGCAAGATTCTAATGCAACTACTACTACCTTTTACTCCTGGTTGTCTTTCTTATTGTTACTATTTTCAAATTACCATTGTTGTCTTTGGTGTTACCAATTTAATTAAATCTGGTTTTATCAGATAATGTTATTTACAAATGAACCATCATCACTGTATTGAGATTTATTTCACATTTGGATATTTATAAAGTAGTTATGTATAAATAAATCATTCAAACAATCAATCAATGGTTATTTTCAAAGTTATATAATGATAAGAGTCTTATATGTGTGTGGCATTACCAACATGTTGTCTATAGTGTTACTAGTTGACATATAACACCACATACAGTAACACCACAGAATTATTAAAGATATGATTTAATTTACATTTTAACCCTGCATCATTGTATAGAGCACAATTGCTCTATTTAAATTAATTTGTAATCCCTTTTAAAGGGACATTCCTGAGTTTGCTGCACTTTTTTAGATGTTATCCACTAACAGAGACTTTTTAACGATTGTAATTACATATCAAATATATTTTTCTGCATAAAATATTAGTGGCTGTATATTAAACGTGTTTCTGACCATTCTACTATTTGTAGTAGGTTAAATTTCATTTTATTTCCCAAATCAAGACAAAATCCAGTTTGGGCTTCTTACCACCAGAAGCATTGAATATACCGACACTTTCTTCTTTCATTTTCCTTTGATTTAATAAAATTAAAATCTTCATTGGCTGAGCTTTCCATCACCATCTGGAAAATAAACATGTAGTGGATACTCAACGAATACATTATGGGTGTTAGTACTCAGTTGAGGACAACGACATCATCTGAGCCAAAATAATCTTGGTAACACCACAGACATGTTTGCTAGGAACAGGTAAAAAGTGTTTTGAAAACGCTTTTAAACACAATTTTCTTGACCTATCTTATTTACATATGGAAAGTTTTGATGTACATCTATAAAATAAGCAGACAATTTAGTGCGTTATCACATTTAGAAGAGATCTTAAGGTAAAATGTTGGTGATTTTCTCTGTGACACACCTATTTTCTATGGTTAATATTTTCATATGCTAAAATCTAATTAGTATTAGCACTATTAATTTTCCCACCAAATCTTTTAAAGGTTACTTTCTAGATCCCTTGTTGTTAGATTAACATCACACAAATTACATTGTCCCATTTAGAACACGGCAGAAAGAGATGCGATACACAATGGACAGTGATTTGGAACATTCCTCACAATGATTCATATTTATATATGTCTCCTATTTATATATACCATCACATTCGAGTATATATTACATTCAAGTAAGTAGTAGAGAGCTACATGTATTAAACACTGACTATAAATTACCCATGTAAAATGTATTAAACAGCAACTCGAATCCACCATCGTTGTCGGAATGGTCACTGATAAATTCAACACCTATATCCTCTTTGGTTGAGGCAAAAGGTACTTCGGGTTCAGTCTCCCCACACAGATGGCCCGTTAAAGCTCCAACCCCTGAAATATTGTTTATCATTTAAGCATTTAGAATATATGATCCAGTTCTGTTTGGTACATATAAGACCCACCAAACCGCTATCGTTTCATTACGCTCGATTATCTACGTTATTTAGGTCAACTACAAACGCAATGACCAGCTGTGTTTCTGTTTGATTGGGGGGGGGGGGGGGGCAGTCTAGCTCGAGTGTCCTCAATCTATGTTCTATACTTTGACCTTAGCTAAAGACAGATCTATGTAATACAAGTAGAGTTGTCTACAACCAAATAGTCGCCTGCTACTGTGCCAAACATAATTTTGTTCCCCTAAAACTCAAGACAGACCTTTAGTTTGATTTTAAGAATCATGTCATTAATATTACATGTTGTTAACCAGTACCAACGCTACACGAAGAAACCGACGGTCCTATGCGATATGAAACAAAACTTACTTTTCTTGTGGTGACGTAGACATGACACATGACATGAACAAAACGCTTCACAGCAGGGATCGTATTATTGGGCAAACAAAATATTTCCTTCCTTCTTCCTTCCTTTACATAACATATTTTTTCGTGTTATTACTAGTAATTATGTTTCATATTTAATAATAACGATTGTCTGTCATTTCTTTTACTTGATCGGGGTATGGAAAACAAAAAACATCATCCACAAGCGTATATCTAAACAAACGGGTTCGCCGATTCACAGCTTCAGGGCTAGATATAGGAGGTAAAATATGGACTGCCGTTGTAAAATAATAATAATAACAACAACAACAACAACAACAAACACAACAACAACAACAAAAACAATAATAAAACCTAGCCAAAAGAAATATGTCCTGCTAAGAAAAACTATGACCTGCTGGAAATAAGACAATACGGGTGAGGGTGGAATTTGGTGTAGTGATTGAAACATTAGGACCTCTGAGGTGTATTTTAGAGCATTATGGAATTTAATTATAACAGGATCACGAGCTAAATAGCAGATGAGATAACTGTACATATTTCTGTTTCTAACAATAGTCACCCTATTTGTGGGATCATTTTAGCAGGTGAATTTCTATTGAATGCATTTCGCTTTTCACAGGCCGCTCTTTCAAGCCCTTCCGTTTGCGGAGAATTTATTAAATTGTTGTTCATACCCCGATGAACGTAAATGAACCAACAGACAATCCTTAATTACAATATATAAATTATTAAATTTAAATTACTTAAGTATGTTTCCATAGTTTGTTTGGTTTTTTTTTAGTATTCATACTATTTCTTTCAACAGAAATGTCAGTCATTCCAATCTGTATGCATTTGGTACATTGTGTATGTCGTCCATATTTAAGGGTACGGTAATTTCTTTACCAAATACTAGTACTAGTATACAATCATGATTTTATATACGATTGCTAAAATCTACCACCAAACAAATGCATTCATATTTAGCTATCAAATTAAATGAACTTATAACTATGATTCATAGCCACATGTATAAGTTCAGTTTAATTTGTAAACGTTTCTGGTGATAAATATCTCGAGTTTTCAGGCAGTATGATACAAGTATGGAAGAAGAAATTGGAGCACCTTGGTACATTAATCATAGGCTATTGGATGTCAAACATTTGGTAATTTTGACATATAATCTTAGAAAGGAAACCCGCTATATTTTTCCATTACTAGCAAGGGATATTTTATATGCGCCACTCCCACAGACAGGATAAGACATACCACGACCTTTGATATACCAGTCGTGGTGCACTGGCTGGAACGAAAAATAACCCAATGAGCCCACCGACGGGGATCGACCCCAGACCGACCGCACACATCAAGGGAGTGCTTTAACACTGGGCTACGTCCCGCCCCGATACAGGTATGGAGGCACGTGATGGACCAATTCTACCTTTAATCTCCGTATGCTGCATTACCGATTACTTCAGCAACAATGCAAGTGAAGCTGCATACATTGTAGCAATGCAAACACCGACAGGAGGGGCTATGGACGTCATGTGTTCGAGCATGAGGCATTTTATGGACGATGTATGTGTCATTACACGTGTGAATATTACAGCTTATTAGAGAGGTTCGGCTGACAAGTATACGTATACGTTTACGACATATTCGCGCAATCCGCTTTGGCTGCTCGTTCTTGACGTCTGGTGATAGAAATCAGTGTTGTAAGATGACAAATTCATACCGGCGCGCGTTACAAATGGTGTTACATTGGACGACTTTAAGTGTCTGATGTTCGCATATAAAGTAAAAAGAAGACGGGGATCAACGTTCGCGAACTATGGTAGGTTTGATTTGGATAATTTTACTAACGAGCAATGTGTTGCTCTGTTCCGCTTTGAAAAAAAGGATATTCACCGTCTATGTCAAGCTCTCGGGATACCACAAAGAGTAGTTTTACCCCCGACAGATCGGTAGTAAACGGTATTGAGGCACTATGCATTCTACTGAGGCGGCTAGCGTACCCAAACAGACTATGCGATCTGGAACCGATCTTTGGAAGACCTACATCTGTTTTGTCAGCCACTGTCAACTCTATACAAGCCTTCATATATGCCCATTTTGGACACTTGTTACATGAAGTTGATCAGCCGTGGTTGAGTGAGGAGTGTCTCAATCGTTTCACCCAGGCAGTACACGCCAAAGGTGCTCCAATGAATAATTGTTGGGGCTTCATCGATGGAATCGTTAGACCAATCTGCAGACCCACTGCATACCAACGTCAGTGTTACAATGGACACAAACGGACCCATGGAATCAAGTTTCAATCTGTAGTAACCCCCAACGGTTTAATTTCCAATTTGTATGGACCAGTGGAGGGTCGTCGCCATGATGCTGGCCTGCTTCGAATGAGTGAACTTTTACCCAACATTACATCATTTAAGAGCCCTACTGGTAATCAGCTATCCTTATATGGGGACCCTGCTTATCCCTTACGTCCACAGTTAATTGGACCATTCAAAGGTGCTGTACTCACCCAGCTCGAGCAAACATTTAATGCACGAATGTCAAAAGTTAAAGTGTGTGTTGAGTGGGTGTTTGGTAAAATGGTCAGTATCTTCGCCTTTCTAGATTTCAAAAAGAACCACAAAATATTATTAGAACCAGTTGGAAAATTATACATGGTTGGGGCAATACTTACAAATTGTCATACATGTTTATATGGACCTGAAACATCTCAGTTTTTTTAAGTTGAACCAAGTACATTGGAAAATTACCTAAGAAACCGTACCTAGTTGTACATTAGCGATAATATATTGCTGTATTCTGTAGAGTCTCTACATATATACTAAAACAATGATACTTGATACACATCAAGTGGAAAAAAAAGGACATAAAAACAGTTATGTGTTTATTTATTTATTTATATTTGTCTCTAATTCGGAACAATTTCATTGATGATTTGAAATTAACTTGATTAAAACCCGCATTTTGATATTTGACCATCAGCGTTTGTATTCCATTAACATCTTCATCAATTCATTTCTCTCTTGCCTCTCTTTGGCCCTTTCCTGCAGCTTGCGCTCCAATCTCTCTTCACGTTTTGCCTCCAAATCCAGCTTTGCGCGCATCATTTCTAGAAACGGGTCCTCTTTACGTTTTCTTTCCTTCTTGGGCTGTTTTAGTTCACCACCGTTATCACCATCAGAATCTGAAACAGGTTGTTAACCCATGTCAGTTGAAAAACAACAATAAACCACTGTAATCATTACAGAGAACATCTTATGACAACCCATTAACAATATTAGTTTTTATTATTCAGCCATGACTAAATCCACAACATACATATTTTAACAACTAAAATTACTGACATGAACAAAAAGAAAAAGAAGGATAATGGTGCTCTGAACATTTCCGAGCATTCTACCCCTGAAATATATCACTTCTCAAATGTACTGATATATGTACATCAAAATATATTTAGGCCTTAAAAGATACAACAAAAAAATGCAATGAGAACAAAACAATAATAGTTAAATAAAAAGAATAATAATAAATAAAAATAGATAGGGTAAAGAGTTTAAATTTTTTGTTTGTAGTTCGTTTTTGTTGGTGTATTGTTTTGGGGGGATGCGGGGTAGTGGGACGTGGGGGCGGATTGGGGACGTGTTTGCTGTTTTAAACTACCTATACATGCAACTCTTTTGGTCCATATAAACTGTTATGTGTGTATTATTTTCTCCAACATATTAATAAGAAATCAAAAACCAAATACACATGTACAAAAATGTTTACAAAAATAATATTTAAAAATAGGTTGTCTTTTGTTTTTGTAGATAGGGTCGGGTTCTCGGAAACACACGTTTGTTTCTAGGCCTAATACTAGTAGTCATGATTTTAGTATAATAAAATTACATTTCGTTGGTTACTTCCTTACCATCACTGATTTGTGTCAAACTTTCCATTGCTCGTTTCCTTATGAACTTGCCTCCTTTAGTATCCTCCTTGGTTTTGGATAAGGTCTTCACATCATCTTTATTCTTTATCTTGTTCTCATGTATCTTTATCTCAGCTTCTTTTTCCAGCTGCAATATCTCAGTCAGAAGGAGTTCCCGCTCTCCGTATTCCTCATTAGTACCAGACCTGCAGCATCAAACATTAGTAATATTTAAAAACACAAAGTGTCAACTGGCGGGATTCGAACCTACTGCACCGATTCGCATGCCCTTTATCAGTCGGCGAAAGCATGCTATTAGTTTGAGTTACGTAACATCTAACATTCTCATTCATAAATAATAATAATAATAATAATAATAATAATAATAATAACTAATTACCTGAATGTTTGCAAAAGAATCTACTTACTTGGAACCAAATTTCATTGAGCATCTGATGTTGGTAATACATTTACAGTAACACATTGCTATTGCACTCACTTTTTAACAGATTGCAGTTTATCCGCTCTGTGTTTGTCCATTAGCCTTTGTGTTCTTTCTCGCACTGTCCTGGACGTGATTGCTTTTTCTGGATTTAATGCAGCATTCAATGCTTTAGCAACAGCATTCCATTTCACAGGGTCACTGAACGGAACATTCACATTCACTTCTCTAAGAAGCATAATGTCAATTGTACGCGTGGAAACAACTGATTTTTTTTGTTGTCCATATTGACCTGAAAGAAGCAAATTATTTATAAATATTAATTCAGTTTATTGTGATAAGGCCTTCATAAATGTGCGTTTCCAGAAAAGCGCAAAAAAACAGTTAATAGGTAGGGTAGGTTGTCTTGCTTTTTTTATTATTATTATTATTATTATTATTATTATTATTATTATTGTAATTATTAAATGAAAAATTAGGGCAGGCCTTTAAAAATAAATTCCAAATAAGGTCGGGTATCATGGAAACGTTTTGGTTTGTTAAATTTATATCTCAAAGGCAATTTCCATGAAACCCATTACATTAATTTGTTTCACTACAATTAGATAAATAAAACGTTTCACAAAAACTTCATATCCGGTCCATATGATATATGTAGCTGGTACCAGTTGATAGTGAAGGGTGGGGGATTACATTTTTAATGCCTGGCATACTTATTTAAGGGACAAACAATGTGCGAATAGCTAAGGACCAGCAGATTCTAAGGGAGTCGATCCTTTCCCAAAGAGGCCAAGAGGCCTACACCCCCTTCCCCGTCTACGGGCCTGCTGCATTCTACGTTCCTGATGTGGATTATTTTGTCATCCCCACTCCAGGTTTGAGTCCAAACTCATATGATTTTGTTTTTTATAGAAAGCAGAAAAAAGAAAAAAAACAAGGACTAAAGGTGCTTTCCCGTCTTGGTAAGAGTACACAATGATTTTTTTTTAGAAAAATGAAATGAAATGTTTCTCCTATAGGCCTACATATGTTATAAGTAGCACAAAACCCTCATATTAAGTTCCACACAAATACAACCACAATATACATATGAGTAACATATTTAACTAATTATCAATTAACATTAATTATGTAAATAAATAGCTTTATGGTAGAAAAAATACATTTGTATACATACGTTTTAGCCTCTACGTATAAATGGCGTTTTATACGTAATGACGTGTCCTCGTACGTATGGCATGGGAACATACGTCACATAAACTGATGACGTAGTACGAAGAATTCGCCGAAACGCACACGGAGACGTTCACGTTGGGCCGTGCCGAATCTCTCTATTATGACCATATCACGTATGGAATAAGTTGTAATACATTATGGGGAAATCGTAGTTTGTGAATAATGAAATATGTTTTAGTCAGATACTTTTACAAAACTTTATGTTTTACACCCTGTTTTAGGGTCTCCACGAGATCTCGAGTACCTGTACAAGGTCGAATACAATGATCAACTATAATACAATGGACTCTAATTTCAGCAGCAGATAATCAACAATATAAGTTGCACAATAAGTATATGATCATGTTCTAGTTTCTATTTTCAAACTGTCCGTCCGTCCTTCACAACACTGAACATATCAACCTGTTTGTAAATACAATACAATAGCATGACTTGGCATCCATGTTAAGTGGAATTAAGATGCATAATGCTATTTTACTTTATTCCTTAATCTCATCATCATCTAGTGTAAGTGTCGAGTACTCGAGTACCATATTTTGGACTCGTGAAGACCCTACCCTGTTTTATAGAGGAGGAGTAAGAAAGAAAAAATGCAATTTTGGACTGCGTTCGAAAAAAAAAAAATATATATATCACGAATTAAAGTAAAAGCTGAGTGCTACAAACATTAGTATACATACGACCGCAAACACATTCCATATACAGACACTGGTATTCTAAACAAGAAAATGTATTTAGTATGAAATGGTAGTCGCCAACAAGGCTCTGTTATCGCAAACTTTTTCAATGGCTGCAAACTCAGGACTGTCCCTTTAAAATATAACACTATCTAGGTTTACACAAATACATAATCCAGAGCATCATATACAGCAATATAAACAAATTGCATTCAAATCGCTGTTGCAGATATATATATTTTTAAAATCTCTACTTTTCTTTCATTTTGCTAATAAAATGGCTTTTTTTCTTCTTTTTTGAAATCTCAAAATGACATTTTTAATCAAATTAATTTATTAGATCTTTTGACATTTTGTTTAGCGAATTTGTTTATTCTTAGAACATTTTGGTACCAAAAGTAATTGTGTTCTTATTTGTTTTAGGTCAAAGTATACATTAACTCCAGTCACCGATTCAAATGTTAGAAGTGAAATTTTTCATTCAAATCAACATGAGTGTGGGATCACAATTTGATCTGTAGCATTCAAAGGCAGGATTGTTACGTCGGTAGCATTACTTTTCATAAACTAGACATGTTCCAGGTTCAGAAAATATATGATACAAAATTATATCTTTCTGGACTGTTTAAAAAAAAAATATTGGCTCTAGCCCCCCTGACTATTTCTTGTTGTCAGTATAATAAGAAAGATATACAAATTTAATAATATATAATTTGAATTAAATTTTAATGGGGGTTTGAATAAGTATTATATGTGAAATTTTCGTTTTAAATCATTTATTTTTAGTAGAGGTTTTTAAAAATAATTACAAAATAGGATATTTACTGGCAAGAGATACAACGTCGGTTATATCCCTTTTTTGAACTCCTGCACCGGTACGTGTTGATACAAACTGATTCCCACAGCTTATAACATTCAAAAGCTTTAAATTCATATGCTCTTGTTAAAATGGTACATTTAATATTTCATGATTAAAATTCATAATGTAAATGAAATATATTTATATTAGTGTGGTAACCCTGTGGTAAAATTAACTATGACCTAAAACAAATTGGTACACTAGTTTTTTTTTCTGTAGCACTATCACAAAGACCATCTCTACATATTGCAAAAGTTAGAAATGTGTGGCTCTGCATAATTGTTTAATATTGATTTGATATATATATATATACAGTGTTCTAGCTAGCAATAAATAGAGGGGCGCTGCGCCCTGCCCGCGTTTTGCGCCGCCCTGTCGTATTTGTTACCGCACCGCCCCTGATTATCGCCGCCCTGCCCTAATTCATTGTCAAATAATAAATACATAATCTTGTTTCCTGTCAAAGCGTGTACAGTGTTGTTACGAGTCTGAATTCCCAATTAAAAAACGTTTGACAATACATTGTTTGGCCAGTTGTGAAAGCCGATAGCAGTAACGTGGTATGTTTTTTCTTCTTCTATTGTTAGTCGATATAACTGAAGACGAGCGGACAGGCAGTCTTACAAAGCTGGAATGTGAAGTAATCCTCACACCGTCACGCACATAACCACACACCACCTAGCAAACACCTAGCTGAAAGTAGGCATCATGATAAACTTCGACAGAACGTCAAATGCGAAATTTTAAAAATAATTTTTGCCGTTGCAAATACCCAGACCAAGATACATATAGTTTTAACTGGTGTCAGTAGTCCTTATCAATGACACATTGATTGCATCTTTATAATATGGCACAGAGTAAACTAGCAACACTGGTTATTTGGTCTATGTAGGTATAACTGTGTTTTGTTAAAAGCATGCCTGCTATTTAATGAAATCTATATATGCAATAATAGCCGTTTTTGAATGCAGTGAGCAACTTGTTACAAATATATCTTTATGTCAATGTTTTAAATTTGTTTGTTCTTTTATTTCTTTATTTCTTTTTATTTATTTCTAATCATTCTCTTTTCTTCTTTTTTTTCATTTCTTTATTTCTTTTAATTATTTCATTTATTTATTTTAAATTACATTAGGGCATGATATTAAATGGTATAAATACTATATATACTAGAAAAAAGAATAGGATTTTTTAGGTGATCCAACCTTTTGTAAAACATTTTAATAGTTAAAGTTTGATTTTATTTAACGACACCACTAGAGCATTTTAATTTATTAATAATCGGCTATTGGATGTCAAACATTTGGAAATTTTGAAATTTAGTCTTAGAGAAAAACCCGCTATTTTTTCCTTTAGCAGCAAGGGATCGTTTATATACACCATCCCACAGACAGGATAGCACATACCATGGCACATACCAGTCGTGTTGCACTGGCTGGAACGAGATTTTTTTTAATAATGTCTATATTTAATATATTAGTACAATAATATTGCATTCGGCGATGAATGTACTGTTTCATCAAACATCCAAATTTAAGAACAATAAATTTGGGTTTAGAAATTGATTGCCCCCCTCCCTCCAAAAACGTTTTGTAAATTAAAACCAGCATAGATATTTCTACATATCCATGTATGATATTTATGAATGTAAAATATTCGATCATATCCAGCACTTGCCTCAAAAATAAGATTTTTGCGTTAAAAATGCCCTACAATTAAATTAGCGCCCTGCCCCATCAAAATCCTAGCTACAACACTGTATATATATATATATATATATATATATATATATATATATATATATAATATAAATCAAATGACAAATTATCAAATATGTTTATGAGTTGATGGGGAATGACAGGTGTGTGGCATAGATAGCCACAAGAGACAAGTACCTGTCGCGGTTGGAGAGACAAGGACTTGGATGTGGAGGTGAACAGCAAAAGAAGTTGAAAGATAGGAGGCGTTGCCAGATCGAGAAGAAATGAGATGGAATTCAGAGGAGAGAAAGGAAAAGGGGGTAGTGGGATTAAGTTTATAGGTGCTTGCCATTAAGTTAAAGGCCCATTTTAAGATTTTAAATCATAAGAGATCGTCAACCATAAATAATAATACAAATGAAAAACATCTTACCATCTGAATGACTCGGGGACGAGCCGTCGACCAGCTGTATCCAGTCACTGCACGGGTCAAGGCCCGAATGTATATCCAGTTTAAGCAGTCGGACCAGAATCCTCTGATTTGGCGGGGCCGTTAGCACCAAGAAACAGTTCATGTTGCGGGCGTAACGCGACGAGCTAGTGAGTTCCAATATTCCCGACCCCGCTCCATCGAGCACCAACTTATTGTCGCAATTCCTATCCATGAAATCTGTAAACAAAAAGCCATTCAACATATTTGAGCAAAATCAACTGCTTGAAACACTTGAACAAACGAAGGAAGGACTGCTTTATTTAAAGACGCATTCAGCACGGCTATATTGAGTCGGACATATGGTTAAGTACCGCTCAACTAATAAGAGAGGAAACCGCTGCCGCCACGCAGGGAGCTACCCTTTCCGATTTGCAGTAATGGATCTTTTATATGCAACATCCCATAGACAGGATACCACGACCTTTGATACGTCAGTTGTAGAGCACAGGCTAGAACCAGAAATAACCCAATGAGTCCACCAACGGGGATCGATCCTATGCCGACAGCGCATCAAGCGAGACCTTTATCAGTGGGCTACGTTCCGCTCCAATTGTAATTGCACCTCAAACATGTTATGAAGATGGAAGTTGATAAGCTCGAATTAAGCTTCATTAGCATTGCCAGTCAAGTTGAGATAGAAGATACTAATTCAGAATCGCTGAAACGATGTGACTATTGTGACTATATTTCAAAGTATACCTATAAACCAAATAACTTCCGGCTGGGTCAAAGTTCGAGGTGCACCCAACTTTTGACAGAGAAGTTAACACCACACGTCCTGTAATGGGTGATAAATATCGCTTTTAGAGACTACAATGAATTTGACTGTAAAAATTAATAACAAAACTCGACTAATGTCCGTCCCATACTCCTATAAAGATGTTAAAAAAAAAAAAAAAAAAAAAAAAAATATATATATATATATATATATTCTTTGCAATTTTGAAAACAATCGGCTCAGCAATAAATAACTTGTAGTATGCCTAAATTCCATAGTATGAAAAAGGCGTTCCCTGTGGGAAAAATTATAATGTCGACGAGAGTCACTTTTCGCACCCTTGTTTTGGCGTTGTAAACAATAAATATACTCTTCAAAAAAAGAGACTTGACACTGGTAAAAATAATGCTATAGGATTATTTTTACAGAATCAAAAGAAAGAAAAGAAAGAAATGTTTTATTTAACGATGCACTCAACACATTTTATTTATGGTTATATGGCGTCAGACATATGGTTAAGGACCACACAGATTTTGAGAGGAAACCCGCTGTCGCCACTTCATGGGCTACTCTTTCCGATTAGCAGCAAGGGATCTTTTATTTGCGCTTCCCACTGTTGGTGGGACATAAAAGACCACATCAGAAGTGATTCAAACTGACCGCATAACGGCACTGTAGGTAACGCAATAATGCCAAGATTGACGTCAGCTCAACGCAATAATGCCATTGGGAGATTGCAAGCAGGGGCAACTCAACAAGCTGTAGCAAGGCACTTTGGCGTCTCCAGACAAACCATCTCTGCTTTATGGGCACGGTACAACACCACTCAAAGTGTTAATGACAGACCAAGGTCAGGTCGTCCCAAAGTAACCACTGTCGCTCAAGATCGATACATCCGGGTGTGTCATCTTCGAAATCGAACCATAACAGCAACAACCACAGCGACACAAATCCCTGGACTATGCAGAATTTCTGACCAGACAGTTGATAATCGGCTGAGGGAGGCAGCAAATTTCCCTAGAAGACCAGTGCACTTAGCACTTAGATCTTATCGGAGGTCGGACTCGGGATGGGCGTGTTCGAAACCCTAGTGGTATATGGGCACGTTAAACTAGTTATCATCATCATCACTAAATGGCTCCGCTCGTCGTTCGTCTGCGTCGAGACCCCCACCCCCGGGGGACTCCGCGACGGCGACTCTGGATGTTGGGGCTGTCAAGAGGAAGGCCGTGACCCCCCCCCCCCCCCCCCTCGCCCCCCGGGGGATCAACCAGCCAAGACGCGGCCTTCTACTTCCTCTTCGGGTGACTGGAGAGTGGCAGCGCGGAAGATCAAAGGCCAGCACTCTAAGTACTTGGTGGGAGACGTCACTGACCCCGACAAACTGCCAGGCGGGGTCTACGAGGAAAACTTCAAGACGTTTCCCGATGGCCACCAGGTCGCCATCCACACGGTCAAACTACGGGGAGTGGAAGCTATAGTAGTGACGTCGCGCCGGGATGATCTTTACCGACAGGGATTCCTCAGCCATGACATGGATAACAACACCATCCACAGAATCATGAAGATCGTCACCGGCGCCCAGTACCCACAGATGGTCCACTGCCTTAGCACCAACAGCTACAGGAGACTGGTGCCTCACTTTGAGGAGAGGAACATCATCACCTCCCCGTAGATGCCACTCGCGTGGACATATCGATCGGACTTTAAACTTTTAGATCTGCGTTAAAAATTTTATGTCGAAATTACTTCTTCTTTTTTTTGATATTATTAAATAGTCCGATCCTCTCTTCTTTCTCTTATTTAATTTTGGACTGTCCTTCTAAAATGTTCCAAATTATATAAATATTCGGCCGAGCAGTCAATTCTTTTTTATTTTTGGCTTGTAACCTTTTTATTTTTTTATTTAATCTATTAACTTCTTTACTAATTTCTATTTTCAAAATTCTGCCCATTTTCACCCCCCCCCCCCCCCCCCCCCCCCCCCCCCCCCCCCCCCCCCCCCCCCCCCCCCCCCCCCCCCATCCCGAGTCAGGCCACCGATCTTATCGGAGGTCGGACTCGGGATGGGCGTGTTCGAAACCCTAGTGGAATATGGGCACGTTAAACTAGTTATCATCATCATCACTAAATGGCTTTATTCCAAATTCCGCCCACTTCAAAATTCCCCCCCCCCCTCCCCGTCATGGACTCAGTCACTGGCGAAGTCAGAGACTGAGCCCATGATAGGCGTGCGTGAAACCCTCGTGGTATATATGCACGTAAATCCTTTCACTCACTCACAACATCCAGACATTACCTTGGCCTGCCCGTTCGCCGGATTTAAACCCAATAGAACATCTATGGGATGCACTGGATGAGCGGGTGCGCCAGAGGAATCCACCATCCCAGACACTTCCGCAACTTCTTACGGCACTGCAGCAAGAGTGGCAGAACATTCCACAACGTGTTGTGCAACGTTTGATTGCTTCCATGCGTCGCCGTTGTCAATCTGTCATCAAGGATCGTGGTGGTCATAACCGATAGTAACATTTTGCCCACCCCTATGTCACACATATGCCTGTGTACATGTTTCAGGTGGATACTGTTTCGGACATGTACAGAGTAATCCCCTTTACATGACGTCTTGATCTTTGGTTGATTGTATTATGTCTACCAGTTTTAAATAACCTTTGGAAATCAACGTCGTAAATGGTACAATTTTTAATTACATTTTTGTTTTCAAACACATCCAGTGCATTAGTAATGATCAAACAAAACAGCTGAAAACGGAAACGTCATGTATAATCGCGGTATGGGTTTTGGCGCAGATAAGCAACGATCTCGCGTAGTTTCTTATTATTGACAGACATGACCTAATGTATATATAATATCAGTAAAATATAAACATTAAATTCAATATATTGTGAGATTTTTAGTTTCAATTTTAGTTTACTTGTGTATACTGTATACTGTAATATTCTAACCTTTTTGATGCGGTATATATTTTGAAGCGGAACATCCAGGCAACTTCTGAACTGTGGCGTAGCGTGGGTTACCAGCGCCCGGGGCAAGGCAAGTATTGCGCCCCGTTAGCACTCCCCGAGTCCCTTCCACCAGTCCAGAATTTTGCGCCCAGGGCAACCGCCCCGGAATCCGAATTAAAACAGATAATCAAGAAAGCCCGGTAGACATTGCCATGCACATCCTTTGTTTATTATATGCATAAGATACGGCCTTATTAGCAACAAGTGCAGCAGACCTACAATATACTTTAAATACGTTTTAACAGTATTGCAATGATTGGAAACTTAAAATTAAAGGGACACGCCCTAGTTACGGCTAGTTGTTAACCATTACGGCGTTGTTTTTCGCTATTAAACCCATTTTTTTTACAAATAAAATTGCACTTTACTTACATTTTATTATTTAGAATACACATTTCCATTCACCTTAAGTGCTTTTTGGTAATCCTGGTAATCCTGATATTTGTAAAACCACGAAATGCATTTTTTTTATTTCTTAAAATTCTGCGCGCACTCGAGAAAAAACCGTTAAGCAAGCGAGGTCCAATCTATTTTTAGAGGGAATCTTCCTGTGTTAACGTCACAGACGTTGGTATACCACGTGCCCGTTATAATTTTGGTTCGGTTTGTTTTCTCGTGCACGGTTCACGCAATCAACATCCGATTTGTTGTCGTTTGCTTGTTGTTCATTTGTGAGATATTTGTTCACAGTTTGTGAACATTTTGAGTAACAATAAAGTTCAGACAAGTAAGTGTCTCAATACAAAACGTTACAAACCCTTAAAACCAATAATTTTGCTAAGTCTTACGATATCTGGAGAGGGGATACAACCAGGACAGAACAGTTGGAACATGTCCAGGAGAGGTGAAAAGAACGCACCCCAAGTCTGTGCGCACTCTGTGAAATTTGTCGTGACGTAGGCATTGTTGTGCTTCGAGCGACATCTACCGGTGACATCAGAATACTAACTTTCAAAATTATTTCAAGCAATTGGGACATGGGGATTCCCATGGTATTTATCGATATAAAACCTGCTTAACCTCACCGTGGTGCAGGGATGTAACATTCTCTTTGAGAATGGCCAATACAGCACAAAACTGAAGTTTTGAGTAAAATTCAGTATCCGTAAAATTCTGTGATATTTGTGTTTTTGCACAGTTCTTTACACTGTTTTTGTTTAAGTCTTGAATTTTTATATTGATGTTGATCATCACTTTATTTATTTGCATTACCATAGTTTGACACCCAATAGCCGATGTATGTTTCGTGCTGGGGTGTCATTAAACATTCATTCATTCCATTTGATAAAAACGTGATCTAAGTGTAATACAGGTTTGTAGATTAACCAAATTATAATTTATTTTCGCTGGATGGAACTAGGGTGTGCGGCTTTAATAGTAACAAAACAAAAATAGTGATTTTTAACGGAACTGCTAAAGACTGTAAACATATTTTTAAGATTGGAAACACTATTTTAGAAAATGTTAATTAATACAAATATTTAGGAATTACTTTTAAATAACTTCCGAACTACCAAGAGCAGACTTAGTCAACAGGCTACAAAAGCTTTGTACTTTGTATTAACGAAATCAAAGGAATACCATCTATCAACTGAATGAAAACTTAAAATGTTCGACTCGATGGTCTTGCCAATCTTATTATATGGCTGCGAAATTTTGGGGGCACGAGAGAAATGATATATTTAACTCTGTAGAAATCAACTTCTTTAGACATATTTTACCTGTTAAGAAATCAACACCTTTGTTTATGCTATACGGAGAACTAGGACGAATGCCAGTTGAATTACTCATACATAGAAGAATGATATGCTACTGGGCACGGCTTTTATCAGGAAAAGAAGCAAAACTCTCTTTCTTATTATACAAAGCTATGTTAAATGATCATCATACTAACGGAGTCAACTATAATTGGATCACCGCTATCAAAAACATTTTGGATAACTTAGGAATGAGCAATGTATGGATATCTCAATCACTCGCAACAAATCAAAGGCAATACGATCAATATTTACAAATATGGAGAAATATCTTATCACAATCATCGAGAAGGAAAGGTTACGAGCTATATAAAGAAAACTTATTTCTCGAAAATTATTTTAGTATACTTCCTGAAAAGCTATGGTCAGTTATCATAAAATTTAAAACGTCTAACCATTATTTACCCGTTGAAACTGGTCGTTGGAATAACATACCTATAGATGAGAGACTGTACACTATGCGACGTCAATGATATTGGCGATGAGTTTCATTATCTGTTTGTAATTTTGTTCATGACTTAAGGGTCCAGTATATACATTCATATTACTATAAACGACCAAGTACTTATAAATGTAAAGAATTAATGAACAGTAAGCGAATCGGAATATTAAAGATATTAGCATATTTTATAAATGTAATTATTAGTAACTTTAAACGTCCCTAACCAAACGAAATAAAAATATATAATTATTATTACGATGACATGTTTGCTTATAAGTACTTGGCCACACATGATGTATATCCAGATTATATTTATATGAACACAAACTTGTGGTTTGTGAATAAATATGTTCTTAAATATGTACATGTATCTAATGCATTTAGAGTTTTTGTTATACATATTGTTCTTATAGAATTCTATTTATTGGTCTTTGTATATGTTTATTATCAAACATCTTGTCACGTGAATGTTATAAATTATATATGTATATATTCCTCCTATGCCGTTGTGCAACGGCCCAAGTGTACATAAATTATTGTCTTGTCTTGCCCACGCTACGCCACTGCTTCTGAATGACCAATATTTAAGAAAAATAACTCCAAACAACTGGAAACGTTGTGTGGTGGTCCACAAATTCCATATTAATAATACACGCCAAAAATATCACCATTAAAATAATTTTTAACACTATCCTCACATGTAAACCATATAGCCCAGTGCAAACAGTCACTGTACATTGATAGAGTGGGGTAAATTTGACAACACTTAGAGGTGTTTTGTTTGTTGATTATTATTACTATTATTTAAAACAATGTCCACTATACATTTCCTGTTGAATAGATTTTATTTTAAGATGTAATATGCACTTGAACGCCGTTTAATCCTAACCGAATATAATCGTATGCAGGGCATGCAAAATAAGGACAGGGGACTCATTCGGACGTCTATAGAAATAGATTGACGTAGTGTGATATAATTAGCTTATGATTATTTCACTAGTAGCAGACGACAATGTCTCGTGCAGTAGGTGAGTAAAATTCATAGTGAAAATTTAAAGATAGGGCCTACAGATTTGTTCATGTATGTTAAAAAGTGCCTTACAGAAAATAGTATTTTTAGTTACATGGTATTTTTAATAGTTTATACTTACCCATACTTGTCAACATTTTAGAATTAGAAAGTGGTAGGTGCACTACGAGGGAGCTTATTGGGGGAGGGTTTGGGAGGATATGTTTCTTGTGTTTCGATTGGTCAATAGTTTATGTGCAGCCAACCAAAGAGCCGCTTTTAATATAAAGTTTCCCGCCAGAGGCCGCCAGCAGAAACTGAGGGAACCAGGTTACCATGACGACGCGGCATACTCTAGACCTAGTCACGACTCACTAGCCGGAGTGCTGTCTCGTAGCTAGGCCTACTGAAATAAGCTGGATTAATCATTATGTGATATCGATTTAAAGGGACACACCCTAGTTGTTAACCATTACGTCGTTGTTTTTCGCTATTAAACCCATTTTCTCACAAATAAAATTGCACTTTACTTACATTTTATTATTTAGAATATACATTTCCATTCACCTGAAGTATTTTTTGGTAATCCTGGTGTTTGTAATACCACAAAATGCATTTTTCGTATTTCTTAAAAACGCACGCGCGTCTGAGAAAAAACCGTTGAGCAGACAAGGTCTAATCTATTTTTAGAGGGGATCTTCCCGTTTCAACGTCACAGGCGTTGGTATACCACGTGACCGTTATCATTTTGGTTCGGTTTGTTTTCTCGTGTACGGTTCGCGCAATCAACATCCGATTTGTTTTCGTTTGCTTGTCGTTCATTTGTGAGGTTTTTCTTCACAGTTCGTAAACGTTTTCATTAACAATAAAGTTCAGACAAGTAAGTATCTCAATACAAAACGTTACAAACCCTTAAAGTGCTGTTCCAGATGTATGATGTATTGAGCTATATCAATCAAGATATTATTTAATATGATTAGAAAATGTAAAAAAAAATGTAAAATTTTTATATACCGGTATATTTTCCATTTAAAAATATTCCCCTGAAAAACAGAACCAGCTGAATTCGTTTCGGGAATTTCCGTAAGATTTGATCCGTGACGTCACGACGGGAACTCCTTTCGATAGTCGATAAATTTAGTCTTCACGCATTTCCTAGTAATGTTGCTGTGAATAATCTGTGTGTAAATTTGATTAAAACAACGTGAAAATACTGGACAGGAAGAAAATGCCGGAGACCGTTGACTGCAGGCACTTTAGTTTCGATTCGTCCGAACTGGCTTGTCGGCTTAAGCGAGATATGGGAATACCATGTGTTATGGCTTTTAAAAAAAGATGCCGTACCAACAATTTTTCTGCGACACAAAACAAATGACAACAGCCGATGCCATCCACACCGAAACGACCTTGGGGTGCATATCGTCAATGTCCCAAATTGCGTTATGCTTTCAACTCCGGTCAGTTTGTTTTTTCATGCACGGTTCGTGCAATCATCGAGATCCGATTTGTTGTCGTTTGCATCTCGTTCATTTGTGAGATTTTTCTTCACAGTTCGAAAACATTAAAACAATAAAATACAAACAAGTATCTATATCCTAGTCCGTCCCATCCTACAAAAATGTAGAGTTTTTTTTGTAAAGAAAAGAGAGAAAAAAAGAGCTGATTTTGTATGCATCTTAGAAAACAATCGGCTCAGAAATAAATGACTTGTAAATTCCATAGTCTGAAAAAAGGCGTTCCCTGTAAAACAGACTATAAATACATTACATTAATTTTACTATACCTTCCCACAAAGAAAACCTTTTTTCATACTATGGAATGTGCTATAAGTTATTTCTTTCTGAGCAGACTGTTTTCACAACTACACACAAAAAATAGTATTGTTTTGTTATTTCCAAAACACTTTTACTTCTTTTTTTTTACGTCAAACTAAACTAAAATTGTTCATACCCCCCCCCCCCCCCCCCCCCCCCCCCCCATCTTCATAGAGGGATGGGACGGATAACAGTCGTTTTTGTTTATTTCTTAAAATTACCGATATCGGGTCCACTTGACTGGTAGAATTCAAGAGTTATTTATCGTCTTCTCTACTACATCACAAGTATTAGAACATACAGTGTAGCAAAATAATTCGCACGAAAAGCTAAAGAACAAAACAAGAATAAAAGTTGTAAATTAGTGGTATTAGTCTCCACGACCATTTTCATCGTCATCTGTCAGGCCGGTGGTTCATCGGAAGATGTTCCAGGTTCAAACTGATAAGGCATTATTTGTTGTGTTGCACAAATATTAGTCCAGTCGTCATTACTATACTATTCATCATCGAAAGAAGAATCGCATGATCAATGAGACTGGCAGTCGCTGTCGGTCCCACTTTCGCTTGCGCTGGAAGTCATCTCGTGGTAGGTTTCTGTGAAGCGCGTTCCCTTCGTGACGTCATGGCTATTTACAGGCAAATGTTTTTACCGATAATTTTACTCGGTCGTTTCCGGCAGTGTTCTACGGGAGTGATGTTTTAATACTTTTATGGGGCATTTTCGTAATTATTGATTTACATATCGGTGTAAAATATTATTGCAATGAATTAAGAAAGCATTTAATTGTGGAGTTTGAAATTTTAGTGTATGGTCTGGCACAGCACTTTAAAACCAATAATTTTGCTAAGTCTTACGATATCTGGAGAGGGGATACAACCTTGGGGGTGGGGGTGGGGACAGTGCCGGATTAACAACGTAGCAGATGTAGCAAATGCTACGGTCCCCGCGCTTTCAGGGGCCCCGCGGATCTCCTTTTTTTTTTTTTTTCAGTTTAGTTTAAACTTTATACAATACGAGCGCGGCGTGCTAAAAGTGAAGGGCGCGTGCAATCGACAGATAGAAATTCTGTCCCGGCATAAAAACGCATGCGCGACTGTGTTGTCATTGGTAATTTGATAATCTAAGCCTGAATCACACTTGTCTACTGGCCTAAACTTTGACCCACGTTTTCGGGGCATACATGCAGTTACATTATAGTTTAATGGCATTTGCACTGGTTTTTAATACTGTTGGCAAGATTCCTTTTGTTTCGACAATACATCTGACTGATTGTTCAAACATTAAGGTGTGATTATGTTGTATGTAAAGCTATGATAATAGTGGGCGTGGGTTGGGGGGGGGGGGGGGTTACTTTTGTAACTAGCCAGTAGTAGGGGCCTATGCTATGTTTTGCTACGGGCCCCGCAGTTGCTTAATCCGGCTCTGGGTGGGGAGCACAAGCTATATTGTTAACTTTATTTAAATAGAGTAGGACAAAAAAAAGCCTTACATTTTCGTCCTGGGGAGGGGAAGTGCCTCCCACCTCTACTACTACCACTACCACTACTACTACTACTACCAACAATAATAAACGGTGCATCTAATTGCTAATAACAATAGGTTAGCCACTAGTACCCGGTGCCGACTAGCAAATGTCCAGGACAAACAGTTGGAACATGCCCAGGAGAGGTGAAAGGAACGCACCCCAAGTCTGAGTGCACTCTGGAAAATTTGTCGTGACATGGGCATTTCTGTGCTTCTACCGGTGACATCAGAATAATAACTCAAAATCATTTCAATTAATTAGGGCACGGGGATTCCCATGGTATGTATCGATATAAAACCTTCTTTTTCACTCTATTTTATAAAAACGTGATCTAAGTGTGTTACAGTTTTGTAGATTAACCAAAATTAGAATTAATTTTCGCGGGCTGAATCTAGAGCGTGCGACTTTAAATCTTTTTTTTTTTTTTTTTTTTTTTTTTTGCTTGGTCGAAAGTGGTAGGATAGCTTTGAAGTGCGGTAGCCGGGAGAACAGTAAAGAAATCGGTAGCCTACCGCGTTAAGCGGTAGGGTTGGCAAGTATGCTTACCATAAACACTGCTTTATTTTTTCAAATAAAAAATACTTCCGTCAACAAAACTTCTGCATTTGACTGCCATAGCTTTTCTTTGATGACGCACAATTGCTATTTAAAGATACTGCGTCAAAATACATACCACGCCATCATACATGCCGAGACGATACCCAGTTTATTGTTATTGTAAAGATATGTAAGGTGACGTCATTGAAATATTGACGCCATTGAAATTCCCCACATTAAAATAAAAACTGGTCTACTAACCTTGAATCCAGACTCAAAATTCTATACCTAGCGAGAAAACAACGCTGTTTACAGTTCAGTATGATTTTATGATTTTTATTTTTTTAGGCTGAAAGTGGTAGGATAGCTTTAAAGTGCGGTAGACGGTACAACAGTAAAGAAATCGGTAGCCTACCGCGTGAAACGGTAGCGTTGGCAAGTATGCTTACCATAAACATTGCTTTATTTTTTTAAATAAAAAATACTCCCGTCAACAAAACTTCTGCATTTGACGTCATAGCTTTTCTTTGATGACGCACAATTGCTATTTAAAGTTTACAGTTCGGTATGTTTTTATTTTTCATAATTCTGGGCAAAATATTAAGTTTAATTTGAAAAGATGAACGAAATAAAATGTACCTTTTGTCAAATATATCATATCAAAAAATTACCGCTGGATAAGTTATATTTATTGTGTAAGAAGCCAAAACAAGGGTGCGAAAAGTGACTGTCGTCAACCTTAACGATGTTAACATATCCGCGGGCGCAGCACAATGTAAAGAATTGTGGTACGGGTCGAGGTTGCCAGACTCTCCCTTCAAATGCACCTGTGAAGAAAATTTTCATTGATACAACACCTAGGGCCTATAGCCTAACCCACACATTAACACAATCTGTGAAAAGTGGTACGGCCGTACCGTCTGCCCCGCCCCTGAATGCCGGCGTTAAAAAAAGGCGTTCCTTGCTTCTTAAATATAGTTCACCATTACTGTTATTCAGAATACAAATACACCGGGTTTTTTGTTGAATGCGCCACTAATGAATTTATTATTATTAACCTATATTACTTACACTTGTTATAAGCAAAAGATTGAGATAGCATCAGAGCTAAAATCACCAATACGGGTATTTCTAACGCCATTTCTGTTTTGTTCTGCAAATTCCTCCACTGTATATTTAAGGTTAACTTTATAATTATAGTTAATTAAATAGTTACTATTAATAGCTACACAGTTCACATTTATTTTACTAGGTACTCTGTATTCCCAATAACCACTGGCATAACCAGGGTTTATATGGGGGGGGGGCGGGGGGGGGGGGGCACCCACATTGGGTGTGTGTGGGTCCATATCTATTTATAAGCCCATGGTTTCCGCCAGAGATTTATTCTAAGGAACGCCCTCCAGGTTCGTCGGCATGTTTTTTGAAAGGGGCAATGATCAAGCTCGTTATTAAGCATGGCATGAAGTGCCTTGCCCGAGGGCGCGTAGCGCCCGATATGTGTAGATGGGTCCTGGGAAATTTTTAAAGTTGGACTTTAAACGCCTTTTCTTGTCATCTGTATCCCAAAATTAGTCATTTTTAAACAATAATTATAAACTATTATAAGGATTATTTTGCATAGTATTTTAACCCAATACTGTTTTCATTTAGATGGTCATAAACGCACTACGCCTATATTTAAAGAAAGAAAGAAATGTTTTATTTAACGACGCACTCAACACATTTTATTTACGGTTATATGGCGTCAGACATATGGTTAAGGACCACACAGCAGCAAGGGATCTTTTATTTGTGCTTCCCACAGGCAGGATAGCACAAACCATGGCGTTTGTTGAACCAGTTATGGATCACTGGTCGGTGCAAGTGGTTTACACCTACCCATTGAGCCTTGCTGAGCACTCACTCAGGGTTTGGAGTCGGTATCTGGATTAAAAATCCCATGCCTTGACTGGGATCCGAACCCAGTACCTACCAGCCTGTTGACCGATGGCCTAACCACGACGCCATCGAGGCCGGGTGTAACGTGGTATTTTGACTCCGTAGAATAGTGACTCCCCGGTCACATTTCTACGGATAAAGGAGTCAGTTTTCTACAGGAGAAAAATAACTCCCAGCTGAAAAACCCGTAGTACTACGACCCCTCACACGTTGAAAACTGACCCCCATAGAATAATGACTCCTCTTGAAATCATAGAAAATCTTCTTAATGGGATTTCAACAAGTTTCTATGTAAGTTATTTTACTATAATATCTTAAGTTTACTGTCAATCTTCTATAAAACAACAACCCATAGGGACCTTAAAAGTGGCCTCTATCATCAAGTGACATTTTACATATACTCTACAAAACAAGAAACGCAAAAGGGTACAAATGGGTTATATCTGGCCGACAGTTGACAATCCAGGACATGCCACGTCTCAGTGAACCGCAGAGAAACAATGCCATCGGCCGACTAGACGCAGGCGAATCCAGAACGGCCGTTGCCAGGGCATTCCATGGTGTCCCCAAGCACCATCTCCAGACTGTGGGACCGTTACCAGCAACATGGATCAACACGTGACCTCCCTAGATCCGGTCGACCACGGGTCACTACCCCCGGGCAGGACCGCTACATCCGGGTACGCCACCTTCGGGAACGATTGACTACTGCCACCTCCACAGCCGCAGCAATACCAGGTTTGCGCAGGATATCGACCAGACCGTACGGAACCGCCTACGTGAGGTAGGAATTCGTGCCAGACGTCCAGTTCGAGGTGTCATCTTAACACCACAACACCGTCGACTCCGACTGCAGTGGTGCCAGATTCATCGACAATGGCCTCAACTGCGATGGAGACAGGGTGTGGTTCAGTGACGAGTCCCGATTTCTGCTCCGACGTCATGGAAGCTGTCG